>NC_056748.1:619513083-619600583 GCF_019279795.1 Protopterus annectens | reverse complement strand
AGAAGTAATAGCAACTAAGTACGTTTTCCATGACCGATACTTTAGATCGCAGGTAGATGCAGGCTCAAAGGGAGAAGTTGTCAACCCTTAAAGGACTAAAGCCAGATCCCCAAGGTTGAACAGGTTCTCTGAATGGAGGCTTTAGTTGGGTTACGCCCTTCAGAAAGGTCTTACAAAATCTGTGTGACATTAAGGAAGAGCCCTGGAAGCCATTATGAAAATTAGAAATCGCAGCCAAATAAACACAAACTGTGGAGGCTGCTACCAACATGGGCTGTAAAAGGGTCCAATTGTTTATCTTGTAGCCAGAGAGAAAACCTCTTCCATTTGCTGCGGTAGAGTAGTCTGGTGGATGATCTATGAGAGGCAATCAGGATGTCAAGCACAGGGGAAGACGGATCATGCTGTCTGGCAATCACTGGAAATGGATAAACCAAGCTGTCAGTTTCAAGCTGGATAGGTTTGAATGAACCAGATTCTGCGGGTGAGAGATCAACTCGAGTTGGATTGAGAATCCATGGTCGATCTAGCAGATGAGGCCACAGGAAGGGAAACCAAACTTCTTGAGGTCAATATGGAGCAATGAGGATCACTTTGCTCTTCAACCGATGTGCTTTCTTGAGGAACAGGGGAACGAGGAGTATCTGAGGATAGGCATATAGCAGACCAGAGGGGCTAATTGTGGACTACAGCATCTCTTGGTGACTGTCCCCGACAGGGGATTCAGGGCAAAGTAGTTGCTGCACTTGTGATTGGACAGGGATGCAAATAGGTCGCAGCAAGGCTGGCCCCAGCGGTCAAAAATCTTTAATGCCACTACAGGATTGAGACATCACTCGTGAGGCTGTAGAATGCATCTGCTCATCTTGTCCGCTATCACGTTGAGCTCCCGGGAATGTGCGTCGCTATTAGAAAATGGTTGGAGGCTATCACCCATTGCCATATTCTCATGGCCTCTCGACAGAGTGGGTATGATCTTGTTTCCCCCTGGTTTGTTGATGTACCAGACTACTGCCATGTCTGACTGAATTGCAATAATCCCTGCTGAAAGGATCGATTGGAATGCTTGCAACACTAGTAGCCCCATCCTCAGTTCTAGGACATTGATATGCAGATGGGCCTCCATCTGTGACCAAGTGCTTTGGACCGTCTTTCCCTGAAACAGACCCCCCCCACCCCCACCCCATCAGGGAGGCGTCTGTGGTCACTGTGGCTTTGGGCTGATGAAGGGTGAAGGGCCGAGACCACTGGTGAGGATTGTTTGACATCCACCAGAGCAAGTCCTGTTTGCAAATCTTGGTTATTCGAATCAGAAAAGATAAGGGGTGCTGGGATGGGTACTACTGAGTAAGAAGCAGCCATTGAAGAAGCCTCATGTGTAGCCTTGCTAGAGGGGCTATAGTGATGGAGGCTGCCATCGATCCCAGCAGTTGAAACGGATCAAGCTGAGGCTAGATTTTGTAAAAGTATTGCCTGAACCTGTTTTTTGATCCTCTGAATTCTGTGAAATGGTAGAGAGGCTGTACAAGTCATTGTGTCCAGAATCACTCCAACGTACTCTGAGTGACTCGGAGTAAGGTTTGATCTCTTCCAGTTTATCGATATTCTGAGCTGCTTTGCAGTGTTTAGGGTTCAAGTCCAGACCTGATCCAGTAGACGTCTTGTTGAGGCAGTAATGAGCCAGTCGTCTAGTCCTTGAAGTCGCAGGCGAGCTGTGACTACTGCCATACACTTTGTGAACATTCTGCGGGCAGTAGAGTCTCCAAAGTGCAGTATGCGAAACTGGTAATGACTGGCTCCTGCCCAGAAGCAAAGATTTCTTCTTCAGCACTTTTCCACCTTTATGTGGTAGTATGCGTCTTTAAGATCTATGGAGCACATCCAATTGTCTTTTCTTTGTAAGTGGAAGTACAGACTGAACCATGACCATCCGGAAATTTTCTGTCTTTATGAATTTGTTTAGGGTGCTGAGATCCAGAACTGGTCTCCAGTCCCCTGTCTTTTTTGGCACCAATAAGAATCTTTAATAGAAGCTGGATCCTGTCTGGTCTGGGGGGGGGGGGGGGACTGTTTGGATGACTCTTTTTCGAAGTAGCTCTGATAATCTCTATAGTTGTGGCTTTCTTTTGATTGGATGGTACATTGGGTAAGGTTCTGGGTAAGGGGAGAGTGAAAAGGAATATGGTATCCTCTTGGTGATGAGCCTTTGTACCCAAGCATCTGTGGTTACGGTTTGCCAAGTAGAAGGGTACAAGGAAAAACGACCCCTGACTGTTTCCAGAGGAAAGCAATCGGGCTGCTCCTCAGGAGCGCTGATAGGGCTGTCCAGAGAAAGATTCCCTGGAACCCCGGTTTTGTAGCCTTCCCCTGCCCTGAAAGGGGCATCTTCCGTTAGAATCCCCCCCGCCTCTAGGGGAAAACTCAGCCTGAGAGTCACGGAAAGGACCCTGAGACTTTGTGCCACATTTTCCCACTCTTCTTATTCCTAGAATAGAACCGCTGAGGAGAAGATAGACACCCACGTCAGATAGGGTCTTATCGTCCTGTTCGCATCTGGCCAATATATCTTTTACCTTGGAGCCAAAGTAGTGGTCTCAATAGGGCATTAAGGAAGGAAGCCTTGAAGGGATCCGCAAAGTCACAAAGGTGCATCCAGGCATGGTGTCTCATGACTATGCCTGCACCCGCAGCTCTCGCCACTCCCACAGTAGCGTGCGATGCAGGCATGGTGTCTCAAGACTATGCCTGCACCCGCAGCTCTCGCCACTTCCTCAGTAGCGTGCATTATCAAACGCATTGAGGAACTGGAAACCGATTCTAGGGTCACTGAAAGGCCAACTTGTCTCAGACCACATCAGAAACTGCTCCTGCCAAGGTCTCAGAGTTTGGACACCAGGTCCCTCTGTAGCCTTGTGAAATGTGCCAGGTAGTTCAAGGACCTAACAGCAAAGGTAGCCGACTCGAAGACTCGCTTCCCTAATCTGTCCACTGCCCGAGCATCCTTATTGGGTGGGTGAACAGCCCGAGTCTCTTCTGCCAGTTCCTTCTTTGTAGTAACAGGCACCACCATGGCATCTACTGAGAGACCTTTCGACCAATGGGGGCACTCTTTTGGGGGAGAAAGGATTCTGTCCGGTCTACGAGGTATGGCCTCCACAGAGTCCTGTGCCTTCCACGCACGCTGCATGATGAGCTTGAAGAGCTCATCAGCCAGTGGTGTAACCCAGGCGGTAGGGGGCTGGGCAAGAAAAGCCTGCAGGAACACAGACTCCTGAGGAAGGGTTAGAGGACTTCCATTCACCTCTCTCCTTTAAAATTTCGAGGATGTCACCAAAGGAAACCTTGTCAGAAGGTGAACGTGGGGACCCCTCCCAGTCATAGTAATGTGTCTTCTGTCACTGACTCTTCCGTGGAGTCCATGTGCTTTCTCTTACTTGTAGTTTTGCGGTGGACTTCCTCAGTGGGAGACTGGGGAAGGCTGCAAGGACGGGGTTTCCAAGGGGAGAATGGCCCGAGACTCCTGCGCCGGAGTCCGGGGGGGTTGCGACTTGCAACAGCAGAGGCTCAGAGCAGGTAGTAGTCTCAGACAAAGGCGGCCGAGAAGCAGTGGCCAGTGTCCTCTCCAAGGCCGGGAAGGTCGGCCCACCAGAGGAGGGATGCCTCGAAACCTCCACATAGGTCGGAGTATAGGTAAGAGTTTGTTAAGAAGGGTGAGCAACTCCAGAGGGGAGAGAGACTTTTGAAGGGGCAGGAATTCCTCTGGCCAAAAGCAGCTGGTCTATAAGACGCACCACATCATGTTCAGAAAGGCTTCTGGTAGACCTCATTAAAAACCCTGAAGGCAATTCAGCCCTGTCCAAAAAACGGCTAGCACAACCACTGAAAGAAGGCGTCTAAATAGGTAATGTCAGCACCGAAACTGGTAGTGTTTGTATAGTCTGCGCCACTAAAGCCGGCGCAGAAGCAGTATGCACCAAAATCAACGGTGTGGAAGATTTCTGCACCGAGAACGGTGTGGTCAAAATTGGAGTTGTCTGCACTGAAACCATCGGTGCCAAAAAAGCCTGCACCGAAAAAATTGTCGATGTCGACGGAGTCTGCTCCGAGAAAGCTGTTGGCGCAGAGAAAACGTTTGGCGCCGAAGATGTGTGCACCGAGAAACAGGACGATGCGGAAAGAGTCTGCACCAAGATTACAGTCCGTGCCAAAGATGACTGCGCCAATATACCAATCGGTGCAGAGAAAGTCTGCACTGAACTAGTCGGTGCCGTAGTAGTCTGCACCATAAAGGCTGAAGTCTGCAATGAAAGCAATGGTGTAGAGGGACTGGCAGACATAATCAGTGAGAGTCAAGTGAGTCGGTGGCGAAGCAGCCACTGGCACTGACAACTCTGACAATTTAGTTTTTTATGTTTCAATTCCTTAGGGTCTCCAGAGGGGGCAATGGAAGAGACTTAGACCTTTTATGTTGTTTGAAAGGAGAAGATTCCTGTGACCCAGAAATAGCCTTGCAGAAAGAGGTCTTACGGAGACCCTTTAGTACTAGTTTATTTTTACGTTCGTTCAAAGTCCTGGCAGAAAAACCTTTACAGATCTGACAGGGCGGCTTCAATGTGAGCTGAAGTACGCCCAAACAGTAAACACACAAGTCATGCATGGCAAAGTGAGGCAGTTTGCGTCCGCACTCCGAACACCTCTTAAAGCCTGAACTTCCTTTCTTTTCAGACATTATATCCACAAATTATTCAAAATCTAGGCACACACGGAAGCAAGGCCCAAGTGAGAGTGAGGAAAGACTACCAACAAAGATAGTACAAGACACCAAAAAAAGTACAGGTAATAAGGAAAAGGAAGATCCAACTTAAAGTCGAAAAACAAATAATTATGCGAGAAAAAACTCAAAACATTTTCAAAATATACACTTGACTGGAGAGGAATGGCTCGACAAGGCTGAACAGCAATGCGGCAAACTAGATCGGAGGTAATAGGGAGAAGGGCATGATGGGTAAAATCTTAGCTCGAGAGGTTTGTTGCTGACTTGAGCATGAAAAAAAGGCCGGCTCGGTTCCCCAAGAGTAAGGAATAAACAAAGATTAACAACATCAGATCTCTGGTTATCAGAGGGAAAGGAGGGAACACAAAGGAGACCCAGGGGCCAATTGTGCACAGGTGGATCACTTGGGGTATCCCCCAGAGGGGGGATTAAGGCAAAGTAGCAGCTGCATTTCATGTTTGTTGGAGTTGCAAAGAGATTGCAGCAATGCTGGCCCCATCTGCGGAATATCCTTTCTGCTAAGTCTTCTTTTAGGGACCACTTGTGAAGCAATAGAATCGCCCTGCTCAGCTTGTTTGTTATCACACTGGATCTACCCGGGATGTGCCTTGCTATCAGAAAGCACTGGGTGGAAGTTGCCCATTGCCATACTCTCAGGGCCTCTGGACACAGGGGATAAGATCTGGTTCTTCCTTGTTTATGTACCAGACCACTTGACATATTTGTCTGTCTGAACTGCAACAGTTCCCAGAGGGAGAGAGTCTTGGAAGGACTGCAATGCTAGAAGTACCGCTGTCATCTCCAGAAAATTGATATGCTGGTGAGCCTCATATCTGTTCCATGTGCCTTGGGCTGTTCTTCCCTGATAATGCCTCCCCCCCCATTCAGGGAGGCATCCGTGGTCACCATGACTATGGGAGTGGTAGAACAAAGGTGCGAACTAGAGTTACTTGGTGAGATGTCAGCCACCACTTAAGGTCCTTCTTGCAGGAATTCGGTATAAGGATTTTGTGTGACATTGGGAGTTCTTGAAAAGACCATAGTGTGAACAGGAGCCATTGTAGTACATGCATATGCATCTGACCCAAAGGAATCGCAATGATCACTGCCACCATTGTCCCTAGCAATTTCAGTACCATTGAAACAGAGGCTTTTTCTCTCCGGAGCAGGTCCAGAACCCGATTTCATAAAACACAAACTCTTTCTGGTGGAAGGTTTAAGGTCATAGTAATGGTATTTATCTCTGCCCCTAAAAAAATGGTATACTGCGATGACGAGGCAGATTTTTCTGAATTTATAGTAATCCTCAACTGACTACAGAGGTTCAAAGTTGTGTCCCTTGCTTGTATGAGTTGATGCCTGGTGGTGGAAGTGAGGAGCCAGTTGTCTAACTATGGAAACACCTGGAATCCCAAACGTCTCAGATGAGCCGTGACTACTGCCATGCATTTGCACTCTGAAGGCTGCAGTGAGACCAAAAGGTAGAGTGCGAAATTGATGATGACTGGCTCCCAGCCTGAAGCGCAGATATCTCTGGATGGCCTGTCCAATTTTATGGGGTAGTACCCATCCCGGAGATCTATTGAGCACATCCAATTGTCTTTCCCTAAAAAGGGAAGAATTGACTGTAGCGTGACCATCCGGAATTTTATCTTTCTTACCGACTTTAGTCTGTTGAGATCCAAAATGGGCCTCCAGCCCCCCGTTTTCTTTGGGACTAGAAAAAACCTTGAGTAAGTTCCGGATCCTCTTTGGTCTGCTGGGACTGGTTGGATGACTTTTTTCCAGCAACCTTTGAAACTCTGAGGCTGCTTGTTCTCTGTGACTGGGTGGAATGTCCGGGATTTTCCTTCTAAAAGGGGGAGGAGTGGCAAAGGAAATAGAGTATCCTCTGAATATGATGCTTTGCACCCAGCTGTCTTTTCTAATTTTTAGCCAGGCATCTGGGTACAAAGAGAAGCACCCCCCAACTGCCTCCAGAGATGGACAGGCGGGCCTCCTCTCATCCTCTCAGGAGCATTGATACAGCTTCCCAAAGAACTGGTTTCTGTCACCCTGGTTTTGCAGACCCCCCCTCTGCCACATGGCCGGCATCTTTCATTGTTACCCCCCCCCTCCTCTGCCACTAGAAGGGGGTTCACCACGAGTGTTCTGGAAAGCTCCTTGAGTTTTATGGAACCACATCTTCCCTCCCTTCTGACCTTTGGGGTAAGGTCTGGAAAAGTGGACTCTGACGACAGACAGAGCCTTTGCAACCTGCTGACTCCTGGTAAGCTTCTTCTTCACTTTGGGTCCAAAAAGGGACAAGCCATCAAAAGGGGTGTTAATAAAGGATGACTTAAAGGGCTCCACAAGGGAACATAACCGCATCCAGGAATGTCTCAAGAGCAATTCCTGCCCCCACTGCCCTACTCATTCCATCAGCTGCATAGGAGACCAGATATATAGAAGAGTTTACAAGAGAATTTAGGGTAGTGAGCTGGGAAGTTACTTTCTCCAAGACCTCCGCAGCTACTAAACCTTGTAGAGCATCTCCTACTTCTTTCAGGAGATCCCTTTCCAACCTTGTAAAGTGTGTTAGATATTTCAGTGATTAGAGAGCAAAAGTCACCAAACTAAACATGAGCTTACCATATCTGTCCATGATCCTAGAATCCTTATTAGGAGGATGGACAGATGTAGAAGTTTCTGACAGTTCCTTCTTGGCGGCTGCCGCCACCACCATAGCATGAAATGGGTACTCCTTTGGTCAGGAAGGTCTTGTCCTGGGGGGGGGGGGGTTATAAATTTATTAGACCTCCTAGGGAAAGGCTCCATGGTATCCAAGGACTCCCACGCCCTTAGAGAGATTAGCTCAATCAACTCAAAGGGTGGAGACACCCAAGAAGTGGAGGGGTGAGTCCCAAAAAGCCTTCAGGAGCACTGACTCATCATCCATAGGGTTAAGGGACTTCCAGCCACCCCTCTGCTTAAGAATTTCCAGGATATCTATGAAGGAGATATCCTCAGAGGGGTCTGTGGGGACTCTTCTGACTCATCTAAGTCAGTGTCCAAAGTGACTGATTTCTGTGGAGAGTCCAGATGCTTCCTCTTGCAAAATCTCTTCCTGGGAACCTTTTCAGTGGGAGCTTCTGGACAGGTCTCGGAAGAGCAAGACTCACCCAACAGGGCTTTCCTGAGGCTCAGAGTCTCTACCCTTTAGAGGGATGTGCGATGAAGAGGTAGACACTGGTGCTCTGGGGGAAGGAGCTACTGGTTCTGACGGTGTGGCTGTCGGCGTGGACAACACCCTCCTCACTGCATCGAAGGCATCTCGGACCATATGCAAAGAAACCCCCGGATCCGAAGATATGGAAGATTCCCTCTGCGCCAGAACAGAGGGCTCTGAGCCAGAGTTTGGAGCTGAGCTCACCCAATCAAAGGCCCTGAGAGGCAAAGTAGGAGACGAAAAATCAGTCCGACTATTCTCCCCAGACCTGACCAGCAAGCGTCAGCTCCTAGACCCTTCGGTTGGCATCGAAGATGTCAGGGCTGTTGGGACAGACAAGTCTGAAGTGGGCATCGGACCCGAAGGCTCCACAATCATCAACTCCGAGCACACCGGCTCCGAAACTGAGATGGATCGGAGGAGGAACAGAAGACGGTGGGGGAAGATTTTGTCAGTTCCGAAGTCCCAGGGATCGGCCCAGATAAAAGTTTGGCAAGCGCTGGTGTCTGCAGAAGCCTCTGCACCACACAATCCACATCCTTATCAGAGAGTCTTGAGGACCAGGAAGAAGCTATGGAAGAGGCTACTGACTGAAGGATTGGAGACTTTAAAGTAGGAGACACTGGTTCCAGTATCGGGGACCGGCTCTTGCAAACAGTAACAACCTCCGGTTCCGAAAGCAGTGGAGCCGAGGTAGAAGTCTTAATCAGTTTTAAGGTCGATTAACTTTTTTTGGCTCAGATCCAGAAGAAGAGGACTTAGAAGACAAGCTCTTTGAAGATTTTTAGCAAAAACAAGAGAGCACACCAACTCAATCCAAAACAGGAATTCCGTTTCCAGGAACAGTCACACAATAAATCAAAAATAAATATTAAACTTAAAAATAAAAAACTTTTATTCTGTAATAATTAAAAACACGTTTAATATATCAACTTTAAGACATGCGCTTTCATCTCCACCAATTCAGAGACAAGATTTTGATATCTTGGTCCAGTGATTTGTCCTTATCCAATGATTCCTGAAAGGAAGACTTCAGTAATCCTCTAGCTATCAGCTTACTCTTACGTTCATGAAGAACAAGAGAGCTAAATGAATGACAGTTCTCCTGTAGGTGAACTTCACCTAAACAATAGATACATTCTCTGTGTGACCATCTGTTGACATTTTTTGTCCACATTTAGGAATTTTTTTAAATCCTGACAGTCTTCTCTTGTTGGGACATGGCAGAACTATAAGATATCTAGCTACGATTGAAGTATAATACTACACCATAATAAAACTATAGAACTCTCGAAGAATATACTATTTAAAGAAGGAAACGCAAAGTATTATATTATAGCCCTAATAAAAGAAGGACCCTAACTTCTACAATATATGCAAACACACACTAAGAATATGGAACTACTGGCCCTAAAACTTGGACCTAGGTTAAACTAGCCTTAAAATCTAGCAGACTTAACACACACTAGGGTAGCAAGAATAGAAATATCCAGTCAACCCTCTAATTTAAACAGGTTGTTACTCCAAGGAAGACAGATGAAAAAAAAACTGCCTAAAAAACACTGCCACAAACAACTAGTAAAAAACACACAGACTCTTCTTATTCCTAATTATCTACATTAACAAGATAAAGAAAACTTAACTACAAAAATTAACTATCAAAGCTAAATTATCACTTTTTAAATGAAATATTAAAGTTTCACTGGCCAGAGCTGTCGAAGCACTCCCGATCTGTTGCAGCGACAAAGATCTGACGGAAGCACAAGGTGCATCATGGAATACAGAGTTAGCCTTGAGCTGGTTGAAGACCTCGAGGTTTTGCAGTTGGCCGATTCAGAGCCAAGGATTGGCTCTGAACCCATCAGTAAGAATGAACAGTGAGATAGAACAACTTCATATTGAAGGTTTTGTTTCTTTAACCAGGTATTTGGAGTAACGTTTGTTTTGTGAAAGAATGGTAAATCAAAAAGGGCCATATCATTCATGGCTAAAAAAGCTAGAGAAAAATCTCCAGAGAAGAGACTAACACCCCAAGTACAGAGACAGGGCTGCCACTCTGTCCTGATATCCAAGATTTTTGAGGCCACTGATCTGTTTAGTTACTAACTTGAGGTCTCTCAAGTTAAGCAACATGTTTATACAAATTCATACCAAACAGTGCGCATTATACTTCAGTAATGGGTCTGATGAAATACACAAAGGTGAAATTAAGATTTCTTTGGATGTAGTGGAGATGTCTTTGGAAATCAGATGAGCCAAAGAGAAGGTTTTCCGAATTACGGTGGAGACACGATGATCAAATGCTAAGGATTTACCAACTACCCTAGGTCCCTTATTACAGTAAGTGACTGGAGGGATATATCACCTTTATAGTGCATGAAAATGTTTCATTTACCAAAATGAACCAAGCTACTTTTTTTTACATTTAATTTGAGAATATCGTACTAGTAGCAACTCTTAATATCCAAAATGGAAGATCAATTAACACTCAATTTACAGTAATCTGCAAACTTACATAACCATAGGCCATGAGTATTACC
The DNA here is from genome assembly GCF_019279795.1 of Protopterus annectens. Taxonomy (NCBI): domain Eukaryota; kingdom Metazoa; phylum Chordata; order Ceratodontiformes; family Protopteridae; genus Protopterus; species Protopterus annectens. The sequence continues at coordinate 619,590,061 of NC_056748.1, read as the reverse complement.
AACACTGAATGCTGCGGTACACCACTGGTAACCTTTTTGCTTTCAGAAGTGGTACCGGCAACTCTAACCTAAGCAAATATTCATTCCACAACATAAGTAATTGATTTGATTTTATTTAATTTAACATTCATTTACCGGGAAAGTCCGACTTGGAACAAAGCCAATTTTCAGAGGAGGTCCGGGGAAAAATGCTCCAGATGCATGTCTTTGTAATGTGGGAGGAAAGTGGAGCATGCGGAGGAAACCCACATGAACGCAGGGAGGACAGGCAGACTCTGCACAGAAGGCTCCCCAGCTGAGAATCTAACTAGAAAGCCTCTTGCTGTGAGGCGACAACACTACCGCTGCACCACTGCGCATTCCCATTCTGAATATATATGCTATTCTATTTATATTCAGATTTACAAGTTTATCAATAATGCCTGTATGACATACTACATAACCACTCTCCACTGCTTCGGTTACTTTTTCAAAGAAATTAATGAGATCTAACAGGCAGGACCTTGTAGATCTAGCGATGATCTATGCCCAGATAGACAAGGTTTGAGATAATGTACACCCCACATAGCTTTACATATACTACTGCAGAGACTTACAGTTCTATCATTAGAAGGTTCTATGGTTGGGGCACTCTTGTAAAATCATTACATGGCCATTTGCCAGGCTTTAGGAATGTAACCCGTGGAGAGGCTTACATTAAAGTGGTCAAGTAGGGGTTCAGATTGGCCATATGTGGCACTGATAATTAGATGACTTGGTAGATTATCAATGCCCATGACTGAGGTGTTATTAGCTTTTGAGAGAGCTGAGATAACTGGTTCTATAGTAATTAAAGGGGGTGGCTGGGACTGTGGAATCTTTGGAATAGCTATATCTGTGGGTGGTGTCAAACTGTGCACTGAATTTGTTAGCTAGGATATCAGCTATTTCTTTAGGTCAGTGTTGTCTGTATTACTGTGTACTCACTCTGAACATTGTTTGGTTAACTTAATTTTTAATTAATTAATTGTTTGGTTGATTTACTTAACTTCCTGACACAGTTAAAGATTTGTAGTTATTTTTGGTTTTAGTGGGTACCCAAAGCTACTAAAAATTGTTATTTATTACCACAGAATATCGTCTCAGACTAAACACTGTCATCAAAATAACAATGGCTAAAAGCGACTGCAATTTTGTGTAAGCAAACTAGTACTGCTGAATATTTCAGTTAGACTAAAATTAATTTAATGGAGCTGCACAGCTGTAGTAGTGGGTCCAATAGTCTGTACTACTGTAAAAATGCATGCCATATGTCTAGTACACCAATCTTCTATGCCCTGTAACTGTTCTCTCCCATAGAAAAGTTTCCATAGTTTATTTTTTTTTCTTTCTCCTTGGAAAGTTGCAGGTATCTCAGAGATTACTTTTTTCTAACTCATGGCCAGTACATAGCACCTTCTTTCTTCTTCCCTCTTCCATCATTTTTAAGTCACCAGTACTCATTACTACAAACATCACCATATAGTTTCACCTACCTGTGTGTTTTTGGAGCCAAATTGTTTCTTTAAAAGAAATCTGCACTGCAAGGCATTGTGTGGTGTTTGGGTTTCAGTCTTAGGCTATCCAGAAAGAGGCTGAGTGGTTGAAACTGAAAAGGTGAGCCAAATAGCTGGAAATTTTCATTTTTTTTAATCTGTTTTAGGTTCATGTCAATCATCTGCATCTGTCTTGCTCTTTTCCCTCTTCTGTTTTAAGTTAGTAATTTGCACCTGTTTTACCTGTTTTAAAATCATTAAGTTTACTCTAAATCACATTTTTTGTAGTTACTGACAACAGCATCCAGATAAAGTTTTGTAAGCATTTTTAGCCTTTATTCAGTAATTCTAAGGAATGGCTGCATTCTTTTTGCCCTTTAAGTTGTCTTACTTTTGATAAATCCTGGTTGTCCTTTTAGAGAAAACTAAACTACAATGAGCTGCATCAGATTGCTTCCAGGTCAGGGGTTAGGGTTTCACCTAACTGCTTTTATAGGTTCATACTAGGCTATCTGCCCTAGGGCATTTATAAGCCTAGCCAGAATGTGTTTGGCTTTCGCCACCCATTTTAAATTTATTTTGCTATGCCCTTTTTCGAGGTTAGTATACTGTGCCTCTAACAGTGACACAGAAGTGATACCCGGGGGTAAACCTACGATCTCCCATCCACTCATCAAGATTTCTCTTGAATAGAGTCAATGAGGGACTCTGCCTAACCTGGACTGGGATTTTATTCCAGAGTGAAGGGAGCCTCTGGGTTATGAATCTGTCCCTCCAGCATGTCCTATTTATTTCAGTGCTGAAGTTCAAGTCTCTCGAGCGCGTAGCTCGATGGGATTTGGATTTTCTGAGGTGCAGCATGTCCATTAATTCCGGGTCGGACATGGCTTTATACTTCAGGCACAGATCGCCTCTGAACAGGTGGTATGCCACTGAGTAGAGCTGGAGTTTCTTTAACCGGGCAGCATATGGCATCTGTTTGAGCCCTTTGATCCTCTTGGTGAGGTACTTTTGGGGTCTTTCCAGTTGCTGCAGGTGTCTGGTAAGGTACATCCCAAAAGGGGCAGTGTACTCAATTATGGGCCTGATGAGGGATGAGTAAAGAGGCACGATGACCTCCCCTGATCTAGATGTGAATCCCTTTATGATTAGGTGGGCTATATAAAATGTTTTTCTAACCACTTTGGCCACATGGTTGTCAAATGAGAGATTGCTATCAACTTGGGTCCCCAGGTCCCTAATTACTTCTTCTGTACTTAATGGATTACCACCTATGTGGTAATTTGTGGGCACTTTGTTTTTGCCAAAGGGGATGACTATACACTTTTTGGCATTTAGCTTGAGGCCATGGCTCTGGCACCAGTTGTCTGTTTCTATGAGGCCCTTTTGGAGGATGCTTGTGTTGGCTGGAGAGTCGATTATGGCGCCCAGTTTGCAGTCATCTGCGAACTTGGTCAGCCACAGTCTTTCCGTGATGGCCTGTACCTCCGAGAAATATATACCGAACAAGAGAGGTCCCAGGACTGAGCCTTGTGGGACGCCACTTGTAACTGGTTTGGAGTCTGACATGCCTCCAGCAATTCTAACCATGTGGGTTCTGTCCTTGAGCCAGTTTGCAATCCATCTAGTGACATAAGGGTTTATATTTAAGCTGGTGAGCTTATCTATAATGCCTTATTGGGGTATTGTAGTGAAGGCTTTTGCGAGGTCCAGGGTAGGCTGTGTGGACCACCTTCCCCTCGTCAATGGCCTTGGTGACTGTTTCAAAGAAATCAACCAGGTTTAAGAGGCAGGATCTTCCCTTAACAAAGCCGAACAGGGTAGGAGCCAGTGTCTGTAGGTCCCCAATATCTTTATTTATGAGGTCCATGATGATCCTTTCCATAGCTTTGCAGACCAAGCTATTCAGGCTTATAGGGCGATAGTTTCCAGGATCCGTTGAGGCACCACCTTTATGGAGAGGGACCACTGTTGCTGTACGCCACTCTTTGGGCACATATCCTGTAGTAAGGCTGAGACTGAACAGTAGTTTTATGTTTGGGTTTAGCTCTTCTTGGAGTTCATGTAGGACGCAGCCCGGGACACTGTCTGGTCCCATTGATGCTGTGTTTTTTGCTTTGGAGAGGGCGGCTCTTACCTGAGCATCTGAGATGTCAGGGGGGCAGCACTCTGCTGGGATAGATATTTGCCCTTTTGGTGGTGGTGGTGGGGGGGGGTAGTTTGCGCTGAACCTGTCAGCTAGGATGTTGGCAATGTCTGTGGGTTCAGTGTATTTTTTGTCATTTTGGACTAATTCTGAGCATATCTAGGAATTACCACCCAGGTTCCTAACATAACTAAAGAAAGCCTTGTGATTATCCTTAGTGTCCTGTGCAATTTTTCTCTCGAAGCTGGCCTTAGACAATTTTATGAGTGCCCGTAGTTTTTTGCTAATACTGATCAGTGATGCCTTCCCTTTTTGGGATTTTGCTCTATCATTTAGTAGCTTCCTCCTTCTATTGTATAGTTTGTTTATGGCTGGGGTCAACCAGACAGGACGTCTGCCTTTGGAGGATTGGGTCTTGGTTTTATTTGGGATCGCATGATCCATGCATTCCTGAAGGTGTTCATAGAATGCATTTATAAAGGATTCTGATGTCTGGGCCGTATTTTCCACAGGCCCGGGGGCTTTGAAGGATTCCACCTCGGTTTTGAGGAGTGTGAAATTTGCTTTAGAGAAGTTTTTCACTGTGGTTTTCTGGGCAGGGGGTGGGGTCGGGATGTGAATATCCAGTGAGATTAGTTTATGGTCTGATCTTACCAGTGAGAGATACACTTCTGGTCTGGAGCATAGAGTCCCCATGTTGGTGATGATCAGGTCCAGTACGTTTTCCCATCTTGTGGGAGTGGTAACAAGTTGTTCCATAGCATTTGAGTTTATAAATTCTAGGAACCTTTGGGCTAGGGTGTTGGAGCTAGAGTAATGCTCCCAGTCTATGTTTGGGTAGTTGAAGTCACCCAATATAATGGTGTTTGGAGAGACCTTCATATTTTCCAGTGTTCTCAGGAAGGCCGAGTGGGGTTCCTGGGTTTGGGAGGGTGGTCTGTAGCAGGCTATAAACTGGAAAGCAGTTTTACCACTGTTAGTTGCACATGGATAATCTCTGATGATTCGTGCTTTGCCACCAACCTGGAGGTGTGGGTATCTTTGATGAATACCGATACTCCCCCTCCTTTTGTGGTTTGGTCCAAGTTTTGGGGCCGAAAAGCATGGTATGAGGTATAACCTGGTAGTGCTGGGGTGCTCTCGGAAGCCCTTAACCAGGTTTCTGTTACTGCACAGATATAGATGTTCTCCATGCTAAGGAGAGTTTCGAGTGCGTGCATCTTGAGGTTTAGACTTCTGGCATAGAGTAGCATTACTCTTAGTTTCTTATCCCTTGTGATACCTATGGAGGTGGGTTTGTCTTTTGAGCCTTGCCTAAAAAAAGCACTATGGGGGTAGCAAGAGCCTTTGCCAATATCCGAAAGCCCAGGGGTGACAGGTGCAAGCCATCCCTAGTGAAGCATCGTGGCTTGTCGAGCATATCATCCCAAGCTGACAGGCATTGGATCCCCTTTGAATGACACCAGTACTTAAGCCAATTGTTGAAATTGATCATCTTGTCTTCATATTGTGGCATCATTATTGGTGAGGGTAAGATGCTACTCAAGGTCAGGGTCATACCGGCCTGGGCTACATGCTCAGAGAGCTCCTTTATGTCTCTTTTCATGTAGTCCAGGGAGGTACGTCTCGGGTCATTCACACCAGCCTGGACAATGACCGAGTCATATTTGTACTTGCCTTGGAGTGACCTGAGTGCTTGTGTTATGTGGCGGATCCTAGCGCCAGACAGGCTGCTCACAGTGACCCTCTCCTTGTTCAGCCTGGTGAGCGGGACGTCAGTGTGCCTGACGATAGAGTCACCTATTACAAGTGTATCAGGTGTGTTGTTTAGTCTTAAGGGCTGTGACTATTCGGCACACTGGCTTTGTGAGATATGTGTTGCACATGTTTTGTTTTGGGGTAGCGGTTGCTTGGGTGTCTGCTTTGGAGGTCTCTGCTGCTTAGGCAGATCTTTATTTAGAGCCTCCGAGTATGTTTTTGTGTGATTATGTGTTTGGTTTGCTGTTGTGGTAGGTCTATGTGAGACTGGAATTGTAGTGAGTGTGGTTTCCTTCTCCTCCTGACTGGTTATGCCAGTACTGAGTTGAGAGAGCATAGCCTCCAGTTTGGCTATATGGTTGCATCTCTCATGTGTTGGAATTTGTTGGGAGGAGGAGAGGGTTGTCTGTGTACATGAGGCAGTTGTAACATTGCCTCAAGATTCCCAGATTCACCAGCTGGACCGGAGAGGAGATTGACAACTGACCTTTGGACAAGCTAGAATAATATTGGGAATTCCTTAATTGAAAACAAGGGCCAGTGGAGAGTGAGGGTGTAGTGCTTTTAATTTTTAGTGCTGACTTATATAATTGCTTTAGTGAGCAAGTGCCAGGTAACTTAAGTGCAATGTGTTACAGGTAACTTAAATGCAAAAACAACAAACAGTAACTTTCTTTCAAGTTAAACAAGGAAATAAGTACAGTAAGCAATGCAGATATCACTAGTGATCCACAGAAGCGCTGAGAAGCCGCGTATTAGGTGCAATTAGCGTTCCAGGGAAATAAGCAAACAAACAAGCATATAAACAAAGCTAGATTCAGCAGGCCTGGATCTAGTCTATGCTACAGCAAACAAGGTGTACCAATTTCAAGTAAGATACAGTTCAAATATTCAGGCACTATAAACCTTTAACCAGAAATTCCCAGCTCAGAAGGGCAGAGTCCAGCCTCTTCTCCCACAAGAGTGCAGACCACGAACCTTCTTAATGTAAAATAACTGGCCTGAAGCCCAAGTGCTTAAACCAGAACTAATAAACTTTAAGAATAACAGACACTGGGCTCTCAATCAGCAGTTCCCAACTTAGAAGGATGAAAGCTACCTGTCCTGCCACCACAGTGCATGCCACAAACCTTCCTAATGTAAAACAACTGGTCTGAAGCCCAAGTGCTTAATCCAAAAGACTTAGAATGATAGCTACACTTTAATCAAGTTACTACCAAGCAGTAATAAATACAATTGAATACTTTAGAGAATGCCTGGATTAGTGCTCAAGTTGCACAAACAAAGCTAGATCCAGCAGGCCCGAATCCAGTCTATGCCACAGCAAACAAGGCGCACCAACTTCAGTAAGAAGCAGTTCAGATATGCATGCACTATAAGCCTTTAACCAGAAATTCCTTGTTCTTAGAATCCAAGAACATGTTACACAAGTGTTCAATTTCCTGCTTCTGCCAGTCTCAGCCTACCCAACAAGAAGGATAAGTGGCTGGAAAACCCCACCCTGCTCCTTGTTGGTGCCCTTAAATCCAGTCTCTGCTGTCTGCCCCTTGTGTAAATTTGACCATAAAACTCCTTTCCTTTTTTCACTTTCATTGGTTCTTGTCATTAACTACAATAGTACCATCTTGCACAAGCACACCCTTTCAGCTACTTAAATACTTTTTTGTTTTCCATAAACAACTGGAAAAATGGATCCACACTTGAAATGGGCACCCTGAGACAATGTAGCAATTGTCTAATATTTGCAAATGACCTACTTCAACGGATGCATTGTGTAAGAGTAGTAGTTACATACAGTAGACAACTTTCTGAATGCCGATTATCAGAAATGTCAATTATCCGAACCAGCCTTCCAAAGTTTTCAGGTAGGAAAAATCTAAGTCGGAATATGTAAACATCATACATATTCGTTTGAGCATGGTTTTTGAGCTTGTAGCCACCGTATTTGTGAAAATATTCTTTATTGTCCACTGAAATTGCTAAATGGCTGAAAAGTATATTCCTGCATACAGAAAAAAAAAATATTTTACAAGTTTTTTATCCGGTTCAATTATATGTTTGATTATTCGAACAGTTTGATTACTGGAATTACCCTAGGACCCAATTAGTATGGATAATCAAATCTCTACTGTAATGATAATGGAGGCAAAGTTCTCACATGAGCCACTACAAATAAGCAGGCTTGTCAGTACCACACAATATCACACTACACCAATCACACACAGCTCAGATTGAACACCTAGACCTACATATGCTGAGGCTCTTAAAAGTAACTGGCCTAAACAACAAAGGGCTCCGAAGCGTAACCTAAAAAAAGCAAGTTCACCCAGCACCCCAAAAAACATTCAATACAAGTAACACCCAACATGACATGTCCAAGAGTCATACCGTCTCCGGTCAAAAGCCCATAAGGTAACCTCAACACCATCCAATATCCTAGTTACAGCTGTCTCTATATTAAGTCACCTATGCACCTCTCACCAATCTGTGCAAGGAAAGGTCATGGTCAGTTGCTTTTCAAGTACTAGGTTTCACCACATTACGCGATCATCTCCATAAGCAACTTACGATCATCAAAACCCCTCATCATATCATAGCTAACTACCCAGACCATACCACCTAGCTTAACAGTATGAAGTCCCTGAGCATTACGTCAAACACCATTCTTTTAGGTAACTAACTACTACTTCATCAACTGAGAAACTTAACATTCTCAAAAATGTATGCCCAGACATTTCTGGACCAATTAGTTCACACCCCAAACAAGGATGATAAAACCCTGGACTTGGTCATTAATATGGGAAGGTTTGCTCCAACCAACTGCAACTTCCTTCCTGGTTAAACTGGACCACAAATCAGTCACATTCACCATAAGCTTCTTCCAATACCTCAGTATTCAAAGATTATGCTAAGGCTAATCTAAGAAAACTGAGTGATGATCTGGCTAAATTCAAAATCCCCTTCCAACTAGATGATGCCACTGCTTGTGCAGAATCCTTTACTGCCAAATTCTATGCACATACAAATAGCTGATCAGATGCCGCTGTCCCCATTCAAAGTAAACACAATGCCAACTCTGAAAATAAACCTCAATGGTAGAATCAAATATAAACAGGTTCAATAAGAGAAGAAAAAATTCACTGCACACAAAACTGACTCTCATGATGCCAAAAACATTGTTGCTAAACTTTACGGGTAACTCCAGACTCCTGATCAAATCAACCAATGCCAGATATAAGGTTAAAATAGTTATCCAAGTGAAAGAAAACCACAAAGGTTCCTTTAATTATGATAGAAACCTTAGAAACTATTCCCAGCACTACACAGAGAATACAGTAAATTATATCATATACTCGGACCAGGAGGACATAACCAATCTACTGGTGGACAGGATTAATTCAGACTTTATCCTCTCTTCCCTCCTATATTCCCAAAGCACATACCTGCATCTACACCCCCTGTAAATTTTTAAAAAAAAGAGTCATCAAGGCAGTATCCATAGCCAGGAATAACTTCTATGAGGCCAGTTAATATGTTACTGACCAGCCTGAAACAGAAATGTTCATATCCCCTACAGAGGCTCTTCAATATCAGCCTCCAAAACAGGATTCATATTGGGTAACAAAAGCAACGGTCATCCCCCTTGTATAAAGGTGTGGTGACAATGGACCCAGGTAGAGACCCATAAGCCTGCCCAACCTCATCTATAAGGCTATGGAAAGTATTCTTATGGAATTAAGGACGCAGGTAACCTACAAACCTCTTGATCGAAGCCAGTTTGGATTTGTCAAGGGCAGACCTTACCTACTGTACATAGTTGACTTCTTTGAAGTGGTTACTGAAACAATGGATGAGGACAAATCAGTATTACACTAAGTATACAGACCTTGTAAACACATTTAACACCATTCAACACTCTGATACCGTAAACAAGTCTCCCAACTTAATGTAAATTCCTATGTAACTTACTGGATAGCTAAACGGCTTGCACACAGAACCTAGGAAATTAAGATGGCCAGCTGCACAGGCTCCAAAAGACTTATCACAAGTGTTGCACCATGAGTACTAGGGTCTAGTTCTTGGGTCAGCCTCTCTGCAATTACTTCTTGAAGATCCAATCAAATATTAAGGGTTTATGGAAAACCAGGTTTGCAAATGACTGTAAAATTGGTGTCATCATTAAGTCTGCAGAGAAAAACAAGATCCTCAAGAAGGCCATTCCAAACAAATAACCAGTGTTAAAACTATAGAGCTAAATACCAAGAAATGGATAAGAGCATCCTTTGGTAATCATGGCTTCCCTTGTAACCATCACATTTACAACATCCCCTGACAGCTGATCCTCTATTTATTGAAATGAATCTAAGCAAAGAACTGTCCTTTGGTCACCATTTATTGCAGTTTTATGGCATCCAGGTGAAAGAATGCAATCATTTTACTGTACTTTTATCTTGTTATACCGACCACTGAATACAATACTCCTTTTGGTATGTACCTGCCAAAACACTTATCACAAATGAAAACATTGTAAATCCTTCTCACTAAAAACAACCCAAGAAATATATTTATAATACACATAGAGGAGCTTGATCATAAAAACTATTCTGGTCATCTTAAAGCCTTGTCCCACTTTGTATCACACAGTCTGCTAAGAGGTAACCTCTGCCTTGCATACAGAGCCTTAACAGTGCTTATACCTTCTCAACTATTACATATTCACAACTCCAAAGGGATCTCAGTCTCTTTGCAACATAAATAGGACTTGTCAGTATCACGGAGTATACTACTTCCATGGAACCATCTTCCACCACCACATAAAGCAAAGTACTTAACTTGCTCTATTCAAATGTCATTTGGATTAATGAATAGGAAACCACAAATTCACTGCAGGTTTAGCACTCATGTCCCTCATGAAGAAAGGCAACAGGTAAATGTCCCAACACATCCTTGTTCTGCCTGCCTCTGGGATACTGATGCACAAAATATAAGCTCCAAAAAGCTATCATGGGAATATAAGGCTAGGCTTCTTAAGATTTTCATACAATAACCTAGTAAGTATCTATGAACTTGCCTGTCTTCTGTTTTTTCTCTAACCCCCACCCCCATCAGTAGTACTCCTGACCAAGCATCATTTTCAAAATTGAATCCTTAGGACAGACCAGGGTACTCTACCATCCAGCTGTGAAATATAATAAATAGAGCAGAACTCTTAGTAAAAGTAAGTTTTCATTGCAACAGACTGTACCTGGAACTGCACACCACTCTAAAAGGCCAAAGCCTCACTCTGTTCACCCTCGCAACACAGGCTCACTATGCTTCCTTACCCTATCCCTAATTCTCACCCACTCCCCCTCTTGCTCCACATTTAAAGTATCCATAGCTCTATGTACTGAGCACAATCAACCAATCACAAAGAACTACTATTTTCAGCACGACTACAGACATATTAAACTGCTAAACCACTGACTGAATCCAATCTCCCACCTCATAATCCAACCAGAATGGCACTTACAGAATTCCTCCTACTTTTACTTCTCACTGATGTAACACAAACAACCTCTCAATATTAACTCTCATTTAACCACACTCTCTCTACAGTAACATTAGAACACAACAACCACACAAACCATCACTTTCCACATCTCTCCAACATTACACCAAACCAAACAATACTGAGAACTGTTGCTCCTGCAGTTGTGAGTCAACACCATAAAATAAAGTTAAAGGTTTATTACACCAAAATCACCTCAAATTAATTCATTAAGTTCAGCCACTCAAATTATAACCCAGGGATCACTAGGATACCTATTAAAAAAGGTACTTGCATAACGTTACATCTGTGCTGTTTATTATCATTCTTCCTCAACTGATGTTTCTCAGATCTGACTTGGCCACTTCTTCCAGATCTTTGAATCCAAACTCTCAAGCTCCTCCCTTTTACCCGTAATGTGCCAACAACCTAACATACCCCAGATCAAGTTTGCTACCCATGGAAGACTATGGATAATACCTTAACAGAACTCAAAGGTATAGAAGAATAAGAATAAGAACTGGAGCTCAAACAAGGAACTACAGTTCCCAAGTGATGCCCTTAGGCCTTTCCAGGAGCAATGCTAAGGGGTTTAGGAGGGTGGGAAGTTGAGGAAGAATGAAAATGCATAACACAGATGTAACGTTATGGTGAGTACATAACGATCTGATGCTGACATCTTCATTCATTCCTCAACTGATGGGACAGAGCCCCCAGCTAGCTGGACATTGAGAGGTCCTCATGCAGGGAAAGATATTTCAGAGTACTGCAAAGCCAAAATCAGCTATGTTCCTGGAAACAAAATCTAATTTGCAGTGAGCAAAAAAAGTATGAGCACTGGTCCAAGAGGCATCTGCAGCAAATGTCATATACGGAAGCTCTTGAACAAAAGGCTGATGATACAGCCATAGACCTCTTGGAATGAGCTCTAGGAAATTTCAGCAAGAACAATCTTTTTTTTTTTTTTTTTTTTTTTTTTACTATTGACAAAGGAGATGCAAATTGGTTAACCATCTGGCCAGTTTAAGGATACAAACAATTGGTCAGTCTTCCACAAATCTTTGTTTCGAAGGAGATTAAAAAAAGTTATGTACTCACAATAATGTTCCATTTGTGTTTTCTATTTTCATTCTTCCTCAGCTGCTGGGTTTGAATCTGACTTGGATACTTTTTCCAGCTGGTGGAACAAAAACTCTCAAGCTCCTCCCTTGCCCATAATGCCCTGTGATCTAACATACCCAAGATCCTATTTGTCCCTGAATTCAAAGTGCGTTAGGAAATGATAAATCAGCAGCATCTGAAAAAAAAACTAAGGAACTGCAGTTCCTCCAGCATCTTAGAATCCTTCCAAAAGTAAAACAAGGAGGGGGTGGAGGGATGAAGTTGAGGAAGCAAGAAAATGGACAACACAGATGGTACGTTATGGTGAGTACATACATTTTTTTTAATCTGATGTCATTTTCATTCATTCATCAACTGTTGGGACACAGTCCCCAACTACCTAAATTCTGGGAGGACTTTAAGGATGTTCCTGAACACATATGGACCAAAGGCTGCTCTTCCCCTAGAGACACAATCTAACTTGTAATGAGCAATACAGGTATGAGAATTAGCCCAAGTTGCAGCTGCACAAATATCATCCAATGAAGATCTGGATAAAAATTATGAAAAAGTTGCCATAGATTTAGTGGAATGTGCTTTTGGTGGTTTTGGCAAATACAAGCCCACTATATCATAAAAAAGAAGTTATGTCTTACCATAATGTTCCATCAGAGTTGTTGATCTTCTTCCAGTCATCACTGATGGCTTCGGTTCCGAGCCCTCTGAACCAAGTTGGCCTTATACCAAGGCTTGTGTGCACCAAAAACTCTCAAGCTAAGCTGCTACCCCATAATGCCCTTCACTCAGTTACCTCCGATCGAGTTTGCATGCAACATATAGAAGGAAACAAAGTCAGAGGCCATCTCTGCGCAGAAACCCTGAACACCACAGGACCCAGATCATCTGCCAGGAGCCTTTGGTGAGGGCCGGTGGGATGGTGTGATGACTGGAAGATCAACAACTCAGATGGAACGTTATGGTAAGACAACTTCTTTATCTAAAGTTGTTAATCTTCTTCCTATTCATCACTGATGGGACAGAATCCCAAGCTACTTGGAGAACCTGGGTGGCCCCTATGGAAGAACATTTCTGAGAACCGTTGAGCCGAAGGCCGCTCTTCTCCTGGAGGGCAGATCCAATTTGTAATGCTTGATGAAGGTACGGGGTTTAGCCCAAATGGCTGCTGCACAGATGTCATCCATGGAGGCTCTAGAGTGGAAGGCAACAGACTATGAGATAGCCCTAGTTGAGTGAGCTTCGATTTGAGCAGACTTAGATTCATTCGTAAGCAAATATGAGAAGGTAATGCAATCCCAGAGCCATTTTGACAAAGTAACTTTAGATACTGCACACCCCATTTTAGAACCACAAAAGGAAATGAAAAGTTGGCCCTACTTGCGAAAGGAGTTAGTTCTGTCCAGGTAGAAACAGAGTTGCCTATGAACATCCAATGAATGCAGACAGTATTCTCCCTTGTTTGAATAATTTGGAAAGAATACAGGGAGCTCAATAGACTGGTTAATAGAAAAATCAGAAACCACCTTGGGAAGAAAGGATGGATTAGTATGAAGTGATAGTCTGACCTTATGGAAGGTCAGATAGGGACTCTATGCATAAGGCTTGCAATTCAGATATTCGTCTGGCTGACTTGACTGCCCCCAAAAACAAAAATTTCCATGACAGGAATTTTAAATCACATGTCGCAGTAGGTTCAAAAGGGGGTAGAGAGAGACTAGAGAACCCAGAAGAGATTCCATGCCTCCATCGGCTGCCTGATAGGACTGCTATGGAAAATTCCCTTGAGGAAGTGCTTGCAAAGTTGGGTGGAAATAAGCGAGACTCCATCTGAACCATTATGAAAGTTGGAAATAGCTGCTAAATGGACTTGAATGGTGGAAGCTGATGCACTATTGTCAGCTCAGAGAGGTAATGAATAGTAGCTACAGGAGTTGAAAACGGATTTAGCATCCGATTATGTGACCAGATAGAGAATCTTTTCCATTTGTCCCTGTAAAGTTTTCTGGTGGATATTTTATGGGTGGCCAGGATAATATTACAGACAGATGAGGAGAGGATTTCCTGCCTGGCAACTAACGGAAGTGGAGAAGCTTAAGACTGGATAGATTCGGTGGAGTCGGCCCTTGTGGGTGAGATATGAGGTCCTGACGAGTGCCCAGGATCCAAGGGGGTTGTAACAGGTAAGGTCAGAGGAAGGGAAACCACACTTGAGGCCAGAATTGGGGAATGAGGATCACTTTGCTTCTCAACTGAATAGCTTTTTAAAAAAAAAAAAAAAAATCTGAGGTATCGGAGGATAAGCATAAAGGAGTCCCGTGGGCCAATCGTGAGTCAAAGCCTCTCTCGGTGACTCCCCGTGAGGGGGAAAAGAAGGCAAAGTAGCTGCTGCTTTTTGTGTTTGAGAGGGAGGCGAAAAGGTCGCAGCATGGCTGGCCCCAACGGCTTAAGATTTCTGCCATCACACTTGGATTGAGAAACCACTCATGAGGATGGAGGATGCATCTGCTCAGCTTGTCTGCAATCCCGTTGGAGCTCCCTGGGATATGCACTGCGATCAGAAAATGGTTGGAAGCTATCGCCCAATGCCAGATACTTATGGCCTCGCGACATAGGGGGCAGGATTTGGTCCTTCCCTGTTTATGTAGCAGACGACGGACATGTTGTCCGACTGGATAGCAATTGCTCCTGACGGAAGAAGCGGATGGAATGCTTGCAACTCCAATAGCACCGCTCAACTCCAGGACACTGATATGCAAGTTGACCTCTGTGTTGGACCACGTGCCTTGGACTGACTTTCCCTGGAAGTGGGCCCCCCCCCCTATCAGGGAAGCGCCCATGGTCACCGTGGCGCTGGGTTGGGGAGCCTGAAAGGGGCGACACCAAATATTTTTGTCTGTACTCATCCACCAGAGGAGATCTTGCTTACAGGAGTTGGTGATGAGAATCTGTGTGCTCAGGGGATGAAGACTGGATATCTACTGGGACAGAAGGAGCCACTGTAGCAGTCTCATATGTAATCTGGCTACTGGAACAATTGGGATGGCTGCCACCATAGACCCCAGAGTCTGAAGAACTTCCCTTGCAGACACCTTTCTTTGATTATCACTTGAACTTGTGTCAATCTCTGAAGCCTGTGAGGGGGAAGAGGGACCAGACTTGTTTGAGTGTTGAATACGGCCCCTATAAATTCCAATTGTTGTGAGGGCTGAAGGATGGAATTTTCCCAGTGAATGGTGATGCCCAGCGACTCCACTAGTACTAGAGTGTAGCAGAGGGCCCTGACCAGGAGGCGCTTGGTGGGGGTGGAGAGGAGCCAATCGTCTAAATACGGAAACACCTGGAATCCCTGAAGTCTCAGATGAGCTGTGACCACTGCTAGGCATTTCGTGAACACTCTGGGGGGCCGTCAAGAGACCGAATGGCACGGCTCTGAATTGGTAATGATTGGCTCCCGGACAGAAGCGAAGGAGACTCCTGGAGCATTTGTCCATTTTAATGTGGTAATATGCATCCAGGAGGTCTATCGAGCACATCTACACACCCTCCCGAAGAAAAGGGAGGATGGATTGAATCAAGACCATGCGGAACTTGGTTTGAACCACTGATTTGTTTAGCTAGCTGAGATGCAAAATGGGCCTTCAGTTCCTGGTCTTTTTGGCACTAAAGAATCTCGAGTAAAACCTGGCACCACACTGGTCTGGGGGGACCTGTTGGATGACTCGTTTTTGACACAGCTTTCTTATTTTGGAAGCTGCCTCCTCCCTTTGACTGGGTGGAGCATCAGGAAGGGATTTCGCAGGTCTTGGGTAAGAGATTAAGGGAATGTGACAGCCTCTGGAAATTATTCTCTGCACCCACTGATCGTTTGTGAGAGAGCAAGGCAGCTTGCTGCAGAGAGAAACGAGCCCCAACTGCTTCCAGAGGAAAGCAATCGGTCAGCGCTTCAGGAACGCTGATACGGTCTTCCCGAGAAATAATCTCTGGAGTCCTGATTTTGGGGACCCCCTCTGCCCCAAAAGGGGCATCTTCCATTATTGGAACCCTCTCTGCCTCTGGGGGAGCCCTCATCACGCTCCTCACGGAAAGGACCTTGAAACTTTCTGTGCCACATCTTTCCACTCCTCTGGTTCCTGGAGAAAGAGCATTGAGGTTTGGAAAACGTAGACCCATGGCAAACAAGGTCTTCCCGCCCTGCTCACACCTGGCTAATGTGTCCTTGACCTTAGAACCGAACAGAGCTGACGGATTGATAGGGGCATTTAAAAAGAAGACTTGAAGTCCGCGAGGTCACAAATGCACATCCAGGCATGGCGTCTCATAACTACACCTGCACCCGCAGCTCTAGCCACCTCTGCGGTTGCGTGAGATAGCAACCTCTTGAAAGAATTGGAAACTGACTCTAGGGTGGCAAGTTGGGAAGCAACTTTATCAAGTGTCCCATCCGAAACTTGACCCGCGAGGGTTCCAGACAGCTCTGTGATGAGATCTCTCTGGAGCCTCGTAAAATGTGCCAAAAAGTTCAGAGACCTGACAGCAAAGGCATTTGAAGCAAACATTCACTTCCCTAACCTGTCCACCACCCGGGACTCTGTTGGGGGGGGGGGGTGGACAGCAGGACTTTCCTCCGCAAGGTCCTTTTTCGTGGCCACCACCATAGCGTCTACTGGCAAACCTCTAGACCAATGGGGTTGATCCTCTGGAGGGGAGAGCATCTTGTCTGATTTCCTGGGAATGGCCTCAACTGTGTCTGGATTCTTCCATGCCCGCTGCACGATGAGCCTGACTAACTCATCTGCAGGGTGGGGGGGGTGTCACCAAAGTAGAGGGCCGAGAGCGGAAGGCCTGCAGGAATACGGATTCCTCCGAGGAAGGGTTGGTGGGCTTCCAGTCACCCCTCTGCTTCAAAATTTCCAGGATGTTTCCAAATGAGACATCGTCAGAGGTTGACCATGGGGACCCTTCTCTATCATCATAGTCCGTATCTTTCGTGAGGGACTCCTCTGGGGAGTCCATGCATTTCCTCTTACACGCCCGTTTCCAAGGTGGTTCTTTGGTGGGAGCATCAGAAGACTCAAAGAGAAATACCCTGTACAGGGGTCTCCTGGGTCTTGCGCTCTCAAAGTCCTGGGGGAAGGTGGCCTTTGATAGCTGCAGCTCAGAGGGGACGGGTGGCATTTTCCAACGTAGGAGGATTGCTCAAAGCAAGTACCCTCTCCATCACCCGGAAAGCAGACCCGCCTGAAGAGGAATGGGAGCTCGGAACCGGGGTCACACCCCGCTCCACGTGGTCCGCTCCCGGGGATGGAGCCTCAAGCAAAGCCGGGGTGGGAGTCTCCCTTGGACCCGAAGACGGTACCGTGGGTTCCAACCCCCAAGCATGAGATTGAGGAAGGGTGGATTCTGACAGAACAGACACCCAAAGGGGCCTCGGAGCCTCAGACACAGTCG
Source organism: Protopterus annectens (assembly GCF_019279795.1). Taxonomy (NCBI): domain Eukaryota; kingdom Metazoa; phylum Chordata; order Ceratodontiformes; family Protopteridae; genus Protopterus; species Protopterus annectens. Next base: position 619,572,546 of record NC_056748.1, on the reverse strand, counting down.
TTGTCAGCAGTGAGGCAAGGGGTCCTCTCGTAGACATCGGAAATATGAGCCTCGGAACAGAGGGGTCCAAGGGAGGAGAATACGTGGGGGTTGCTGGAGCAATGGACTCAAACCCCAGCGTGGGATGGGGTCTAGGAAAATTTGTAAGTCCCCTGGCGATCAGCAGCTGATCAAAGAGGTGCACCATATCCACTTCAGATAGGCTCCTGGTGGACCTTACCGATGCCCCTGAGGGGGAATCAGGCTGGTCCAAAAAGGGGCTGAAAGGCTGTCCACAGATGGGGAGTACTGGGTCCATGATGTACTGAAAAATGGCACAGAGAATTCCAGTTTAGAAACCGGCAGCAGGGGAATAATCAGAGCCTGGAACGGGTTCGGAGTCGAAGTCACAGCTGGAGTTGAGGTAAATAGCAGCTCCGAAGATGTTGTCTGAACCGACGGAGCAGAGATTGGGGGCGTCGGTGCCGAGGTAGAGACAGGCAAACTAGGCAGAAACTAAGTTGCAGCGGGAGCCGTAGTCGTCGAGGCAGGGGCTGACTATCATAGTTCTAGATCATAGTTCTGTATGTACTACTGAAGCCAAACTCGGAGCAGAGGTGGTCGGAACAGAGGAGGCGATTCGATGCTCAGACGTTGTCTTACGGGTCTTGTGCTTAGCAGTCTTGCCCCCATCACCGACCGGTGAAGAGGGGTCAGAACGAGGACATTTTGTGTCCATAAAAGGAGGGGTTTGAGACCTCCGATGCAGAAATGGCCTCCGAAAAAGGAGAAGGAAGCAGGCCCTTGAGGATTAACTTATTTCGTCTTTCATTCAGTATCCACTGACAAACTGGTGCAAATATCAGCGAAACCTCCCTGTGACAAGTACGAAACCCCCAAACAATACACACACATTCCTCATGCAGATCACTATTAGTAGTTTACCACTGCAAGAGCAGCAATGTTTAAAACCTGTAGTCCCTTTCTTTTCAGACATAAAAGAAAAATACACACAATGCTAAACAAGAAAGGAAAAGAGAGGGAAATACCAAAAATGGTACGAAAAAAACGATACCTATGGGTAGAGCTGAGTGAGTAATTAGAGGAAAATAATAATTTGAAAATAAATAACTCACAAATACTATAACATTTTGAAAAATATATCACTTAGCTGGAGAGCTCGGTGAAAGGCTGCTATATTCCTGCGCGGCAAACGAGATCTGAGGTAACTGAGTGAAGGGCATTGTGGGTAGCAGCTTGGCTCGAAAGTTTTTGGTGCATGCCAGTTTAGTACAAGGCCGACTCGATTCAGAGGGCTAGAAACCGAACCCATCAGTGATGAATAGGGAAAAGATTAACAACTTCAGATTAAAGGTTATACAATCAGTTAACCATTTGGCTAGTCACTTTAGAAAATGGTATGCCTAAATGCGAGTCTGAAAAACAGACAATTGTTCAGTTTTCCTACAATTTTTGGTTCTATATAGATAAAACTAATTTCCTGTGAATATTCAAAAGGTGCAACATACATTCTCCTTTATTTGAGAAATTTTAAAGAAGACTGGAAGGTTGATAACCTGATTAATATTGAACTGACACCACCTCAGGAAGAAAGGAAGGAATGGTCCTGCAAGGATACTCTATTCTTAGGGAAAATCAAATAAAAAGGTTTGGACGACAGGGTCTGTAATTCTGATACTCTTCTAACAGAAGTAATGGCCACTAAAATGATAGATCTCCAGGTCAAAAATTTTAGTCAACACTTAGCTGATAGTTCAAATGGTGACTGTGTTAAGGTTTGTAAAACAATGTTCAAATCCCAAAGAGAAGTGCAATCTTTTAATGGACATCTAAGTAGCAAAAGTTCCCTTTGGAAAGGCTTTACAAAGATTGTACGATGCTAAAGATGTGTTAGTTACACATATATGAAAGTTAGAAAAGACAGCTAGTTGTACTTTTCACAGTACAACAGCTAGCACCATCAGTGAAAATATAGCTAAAAATTCAAGAACTTTAAGGACTGGTGCTGAAAAGAGATCTACATCTTTCTGTTGCACCCAAATGGCAAATTCTTCCATTTACTTCTGTAAAGTTTCCTAGTGGAAGCTTTGTGAAATGATAGGAGAATGTGATGGACAGGGGAGAACAGCCTGGGCTGTCAAGCAATCAAAGGAAGTGGAGAAACTATGCAGTCAATTTTAGGCTTGGAATGCCTGGATGACTCATGTCTGTCAGATGAGACAGTAGGTGTGAAGTTGGATCCAAGTACATGAGGCCAATGAAAGGAAAACCAAATCTGACAAAGGCCAGTAAGGGGCAATGAGGATAGCTGTGTTCTTCAATCAAGATGCTTTCTGAAGAAATTTGGGGATTGCAGGTAATGGGAGATAGGTGTAAAGAAGACCTTGGGGGGGGGGGGGCAATCGTGAAGGAGTGTCCCTTGGTGACTCCCTTAGTTGGACGATGAGGCAAGGAACCTGCTGCACTTGTTGTGGAAAATGCAAAGAGATTGCAGCAGGGTTGTACCCATCAACAGAAAATCCCTTCTGCAACCTTCATATGAAGGGACCACTCGTAAGGCATTAAAATAACCCTGCTTAAACTGTCTGCAATTCCAATGGATTTCTCCGGAACATGAGCCATCAGAAATCGACTGGATGAGATCACTCCTACCACTCTCTCAGCTTCTCAACACAGGGATAAGATTTGGTTCCCCCTTGCATGTTGATGTACTGGACTACGGACGTTGTCCATCTGGATATCAACAGTCCCAGTGGGGAGAGTTTCTACAAAAGGCCTACAATATTATGACAGCTCTCATTTCCAGGATACTGATGTGTGTGTTGGCCTCTTCAAGAGACCATGTGTCTTGGGACAGTCTTTCTCAAGAACTGCCCCCCCCCCCACACACACACGATTTGGGAGGTGTCTATGTTCAATATGGTCTTGGATTTAAGAAAAGCAAAGGGGAGACCTGCTTGTGCTTGACTGGAGTGCATCCACCATAGGAGATAATTTTTGCATGCCTGAGTTACTTTGACCTGACTGGACAAGGGTTGGTAAAGAATAGACCAGAGAGTTACCAATATAGACTGAAGAATTCTCATATGGTACCTTGACAACGGTGCCAGGATGACTGCAGATGATATGGATCCCTGCGCTTGAAGGATCAGTCAGGCTAAGAGACAGAAACTTTGAATGATCTTTCTGACCTGGAATTGAATAGTCTGAACTCTTGACAGAGGAATAGATGGTGTTTGAGTGATAGTACTGAGTAAGGCACCAATGAATTCCAAGGTCTGTGTTGGCTCCAGACACGATTTGTTGTAACTGACTGAAATGCCCAGATGGGAGTATAACTGAAGTACGTAATCTCGAGCTAGAATAAGTTGATGCCTGCTCGATGCAGTTATGCACCAGTTGTCTAGATATGGAAACATCTGGAATCCCTGCAGTCTCAGCTGAGCTGCCACTGCTACTATACACTTTGTAAACATCCTGGGGGCTGAGGTAAGAGGAAAAGGCAGCGCCCTGAATTGGTAATGACTGGATCCCAGCCGGAAGCATAGATATCTCTTGGATCACCTGTTCATTTTGATAAAGATAGTACGCATCCTGAAGCTCCATCAAGCACATCCAGTCACCCTTGTGACGAAAGGGACAGAATAGACTGAACCATGACCATCTGGAACTGCGTGTATAGAACTGACTGATTTAGACAGCTAAGATCCAAAAATGGTTTCCCGCCCCCTGTTTTCTGTAGCACTAAAGAATCTTAAGTTCCAGACTTCCTGGTCGGGGGACCTCTTGGATGACTTTTTTCTAGCAGCTTCTGTATTTCTAGTGCTGCTGTTTCCTTCTGATTGGGTGGTACATCGGGGATTTTGTTTGATACTAGCAGGGGTGGAAGGGTAAAGAGTACTCTCTGGAGATTTTCCTCTGCACCCATGAATCTTTGGTAATTTCCAGCCAGGGTCTCTGGTGTAGAGATAAACAACCCCCTACTGCCTCCAGAGATGGACAGTCGGGCCTCTTTTCAGGTATGCTAGTAGCATGTCAGAGAAAGTACCTCAAGATTCCTAGTTTTTTGGACAACCTCTATTGCCGGGACAGCATCCTCCATTACAGTCCCCCAAACACCCTTGGGGGAATAGTCTCCACATGGATCTTGTATGGGACCCTGGGATTTTCTGAACCACATTTTTCATCTGCCTCGTTGGTTTCTAGAAAAGGTTTGTTAAGGGGTCGAAAAACATGCGCCCACAGCAGACTGTTTACCCTGCTGCTCACACCTAGAGAATGTGTCTAACTCTGGGGCCAAATATGGAACCTCAGTCAAAGGAAGCACTGATGAAGGAAGCTCTGAAGGATTCCGCAAGTCACACAAATGCATCCAGGCACATCTTCTGATGGAAATGGCTAAATCCACTGCCCATGAGGTATCTCCAGCTGTGTGAAATACAAGCCACATGGACGAGTTAGTAACAGATTGAAGGGTAGCCAACTGTGAGAGAACAAATCGCTCTGGCTTGGAAGATATGGTCCCAGTAAAGGATACAAGTTTTTCGATTCAATCCCTCTGAAGTCCAGTGAAGTATGCCAGATACTTCAGTGACCTAAGGGCAAAGGACACCAAAGCATAGACTATTACCAAATCTGTCCAGCTCCCTACACTCCCTGTTGTGGGGGGGGGGGGGCTGTGGATAGAGGAACTTTGTTATGTTAATTCCTTCTTTGCAGCTGCCACCACGACCATGGCATCAACTGGTACTCCCTTGCTCCAATACCCTTTATCCTTTGGAGGTGCCAGGATCCTATCTGGTCTCTTGGGGATAGGCTCAATGGTGTCAGGTTCCTTCCACGCCCATCAAGAGACCAAATCACTGAGCTCATTGGTGGGAGGAGTCACCCAGGAGGTAGACGGGCCAGCTCAAACAGCCTCCAGGAATACGGACTCCTCTTGGGAAGAGTTGTCAGGAGATCAACCATTCTTTTGCTTTAGTATTTCTAGGAAATCTGAAAATGAGATGTTGGGTGGCATTCTCGGGCACCCTTCTGTGACAGACTCTTGTGAAGAGTCTAAGTGCCTCCTTTTTGCACTTTTTCTGAGAATTTCAATGGGATAATCTGAAGTATCGGAAGAAATTATTACACCCTACTGGGTATCCTGGTGACTGGCAGGCTGACTGTCCCAGTGGCACGGCTGGTTGATGCTGTAGATGCACAGACAAATGGGGCTGAGTAGCTGGAACCAAAGGAGAAAGGGAAATCTGAACTCTGAGCACAGAGAAAGCTCTTTCCACTACCTTGAAAGCAGAAAGCTTCGGAGAGAGGGAAACCTACAGCTCCAAAAAGACACGTTTATGGACCACAGGCTCCCTCCACCACCAAAGGCAAACTACTCAAGGAGGGAGTTATCTAATGCTGAGGCTCTGAGAGTAGAGATGGCTCCAGCAGCTTCTAAGTCGACTGCAACACCCCAGATATGGCACCAATGCTACGGCTCCAAGAGTCATCCGGCTCCAAAGTACTTGGCGCCAACTCACTCAGAGATGCCACCAGAGTCAAAGATACCATAATGTTCAGATCTGATGTGGACAACTCTAGAATCTTTGGATCTGACAGCTCTAAAACCAATGGTTAGATTAGAGAAGGGGCCAGTAACGGTGGGGGTAGTCATAATAATTTCCGGATCCAAATGGGTCAGAGCCAGAAGAATCTATAGGCTTTCGAGGGGAGATCTATGCCTGGCATACAGGGCATTATCAGATCCCACTCTGATGGACCTCCTTCATATTCACAAAATAAACAGCACCAGAATTACTCGTTCTAAAGACTTAAACCATGCCTGTAATATAAATAGGACCTGCTGGAGAGATAGCTATGTATTCCAGAGACTACCCAGTCTCTGGAACATGTTCCCCCCATCTATGTGAAGCAGAGTTCCTCTCTACCCCAATTAAAGTACAACTTGGACAATTGGATGGGAAACCGGAAATTTCATTCCTGGTTTGACACCTACGTCTCTAATAGACACAGGTAACCCTGTAAATGGTTAATCTCTCAGGCACATGCTTACATTTATCAAGGGTATCAAAACTTGTCAGAGATTTGGGATGCATGGCTAGGCTAAAAGAGGCTCTTGTGGCCATTAGCCTAGTAAATACAAATTAACCTAACCCCCATTTGGATCTGCGTCAAGTGGATCATCATCATCCTGTACACGTCAACTTCAGTCAGACTTGTGGAAGATAATGTCAATAATGATGGTCTGGAGTGATGACACTTTGGAGACCACTCTAAGAATAGAGAAGTAGTCGAGAGGAACAACCATGGTGATCTGACCCTAGAAGACTTTTCAGGCCTAAACTCTGGATCCAAGGGGGTCAGATCCAAGGGTTTAGAAATTTCGCAAGCAGGTTTGGAAGCTGGAATTGAAGATGTGGTTGGAGCCGGGAAATGCTTTCTTGCATCCTTTTAACAGAGTTCTTGCGGGTTTGAACCCCAGATGATGCTTAAGACTTGGAATGAAGCAAACCTCTTAGTAGTATTTTTCCTGTTAACGCTCTGGGGTGAGAAACTTTGCAAATATCAAAGAGTTGAGATGCACGGAGCCTAAAATAATACACACATTTAGAATGTGCATCAGACAGATACATTTTATGCCATAGGCAGTACATCTTTTAAACCCAAAGACCTTTCAGATATTTTTAACAGTATTCTATAGAAACGAAAGATATTAAGCAAAATTTTTTTTAAAAGTTAGAAAGGAGAAAAGGGAGAAAAAAATTACCAACAATGGTGATTAGGAGAGGACTTCCAAGATGGCTGTACATTGAGTAACAGCTTCATTTCATCTGTCCTAGTGTGAAAACAGAAACTCAGAAGACAGCCCATGAACTTGCTTTTTGGGGTAAATTCCAGTAACTGGCGGGTAAGTGCACTGCCTGGATGTGAGCATAACACAACGTAAAAGAACATCAACCACAAAAGGGGAGGAAAAACACTGACTGGGAAGAATTCTGCAGCTGTTCAGCAAAAAAGCCGTGCAAATTCCAGCTTTGGTGCAAGACATGACTTCCAGTAACCTACAGGAAAAAATAAGTCAAATGTACTCAGCTGATTAAAATAAAACAAGGGAGTACATCAACTCAAACAAAAGGCCGGATAAAGTGGAAGACGCGTTAAACAAATATTCAGATGAGGTGATAAAACGGCAAAGAGCAGAGGTCAAAATGAAGAAATGGCTGACTGCTCAAGAAGAGATGTTTCAAAAAACAAAATTAAGATAACAGAGCATGCTGAGAAAACTTGAGAATTTCTACTGTGCCAGAGAAGCTGGAAGGAACCAACTATTCATTTTATGAAAGAACAAATAAGTAAATGGACTGGAATTCCACAACAGGACTTGTTAACTGAAAGGGCACATTGTGTGCAGGCTAAAAACCTGGTCATGAGAAAGCAACTTAGAGTGATAATAGTAAAGATGCAAACCTACCAGAAGAAGTCGATTCTGACAAAACCATGGCATAAGGACAAAGTACTAAAAACAGTGGGATTTTGCGGAAAATGACTATTCACTGTACACTAGGCAGAGGAGGAGTAAATGTATTCCACTAATCAGGGACTACCAAGAAGCAAGTGTGAGATTCAAACTGTTGTATCCTGCTATCTTTAGAATATTCTTTCCTGGAGGGAGAAAATCATTTTTTGATGCAGAACACACTATGGAGGAAATATAAAAAAGTTTGTCCAACAAAAACTGAGCTGTGAAACAGAAGACAATTGTGTTCCTTATTCTTCTAGTAATAAAAGCCACACAGAAACTGCCAGTGAAATGTTTTCCAGTGTTTCAACACAAAATGCTTGACACACAGAAAAAAAGCATAAGAGTTCACCAGAAGAACAGAGAATATGTTTGAAAGGAAGCAGAGACTTGATTTGAGAGATGGAGAAAAACGGGCATAAAACCAGCAACTCGGAAATTCACAAATAAATGTGGAATTATAAAACATTTCTGAAACATGACAAGGAAAAAACCTGGAAATATTGGACTACTTTGACTTTATCAAACTTATAGGCGACTCTAAAGCATATGCCCTACTTCATGTCATTAATGTTTGGAGGAACACTTAGCAGATGGGAAGAGGAAGGAAACGGTTAACTAAATAAATCAAACTTTGTTCTCAACAATAATATTTGTATACCCCATGATATCTGCATGCTATAAAGTAAGTGTTTCTCAGTTATTTTCAAGTGTAATGGAGATACTAAAACAGGTGCCTCTGTTTTTCCCTCTTTCTCCTTAATCAGTTTTAAGAAATGTAGCACTACACTGCAGAAAAAGTCTGTTTAAAAGACTACGATAAGAAAAAAAAATTATGTGCTCTTTCTCATTCATTCATAGGAGAATGACTGGATTGGCTTTATCTAGTAAGCTTTAAGAAAAAGCAAATAAAAAAAGAACAATGAATATAACAAATGTCTCCTCTAGTGAATAAATTAGTATCTGGTTCTAATGTCTGCATGAGATGATCTAATAAAGAGCAATAAAAACAGAATATTTTTCTTTTAATGGCTTTCTTTCAATGGCTAGGAGATGTTTTCTGAAAACATTAAGTGCTTTCTCATTCTTGGAAAGCAATAAAGGTAAGACAATCAGACAGCACTTGGTAGAAGTACAGGCTGTACCATGTGCCTTAGCATGGATAACCTTCCTTTTAGGTTAACCCAAGTCTTTCAGTGTGGCTGTCGGTTTGGGACAATTGCTTCCATTAGAAATGTAAAACTTCAATATTTGAAGATGTACAAAGTTTTGTGCACAAATATTAAGTTAATAGGTTTTTGGGGTGTATTTGTTTTTTGTGTGCACGCTTTCAATAAAACAAACTTTTGTAAAACATGACACAGGCTCTAAAGGATATCACAAGAAGCAACAGTATAAAAGGTCAACCTGCCAAACAGTGTGTGCATGTAACATAAAACCTGGAACTAGATACTTAAAGCGGTTACAAATAAAAGGAGGAAAGGGTGGCTCACTAGTGCAGCGGTTAGCACAGTCACCTCACAAGAGGTTCCCCAGTTTGATTCTCTGCTGGGGTGCCTACTGTGCAGAGTCTGCATGTCCTCTTGTCTATTCTCATGGGTTTCCTCTGGGTGCGCTGGTTTCCTCCCACACTCCAAAGTCATGCACCTAGCGGACTGAACACTCTAAGCTGGCCCTCTAGGTGTGTGAGTGCGTGTGTTAATGTGTGGTACACCTGAATTACAAAGGCAGGGCTAGCCACCCAGTAGTGTAAACCTTAACTACAGATGATTGTCACTTTTGAAGTGACAACCCTGACCCCATGTGCAAAAATGGGAAAGGGGTTGAAGATGGATGGAATAAATAACATACAAGCCTTTTGATATTATCTTTAAATGTTAACATTCTCAGAGATGTATACAAAAAAAGAGAGAGTAGTGAGCTACATAAAAAATGTAGATTGCATACAGTTATGCTACAGGAGACGCATTTGAAAATAACTGAAAATGTGAATTTGATAAAGAAAGGTTTTCAGGAGGGTCATTCAGTGCAATACCTGGACAAAGGAAAAGAGGAGTACTTGTATTAATTACAAGAAGAGCTCCAATAGTGATAGAAGAGGATAAAAAAAATAACAATAGTAGATATGTAGTACTAGGGGGCTACTGGCAAGGGGGAGGATTACACTGTCATGTATTTATAGTCCACCTAAAACTACTATACTACAAGCTTAAGAACATTCTGGGAAAAATAACATGTTTTCAGCAGGAATATTACTTCTAGCACCATGGGGACTGGAATTTGACTTACAGCAATGAAGATGCATCTTGGGGGAGCCCAAAAAGGGAAACATAAAAAAGGAGGGAAGATATTTTGATGACATTTATGAAAATATTTAGTATGGAAGATGTGAATTCAGTAGTTGGAGCTCAGAACAAATTTACATATTCCCCAAGGTATAAAAACTGCAGTAGGCATGATAGAACTTTTAATTAAATGCACATTCCTGTAAATTGTAAGTTTTGATATACAATTCAATAACTATTTCAGATCACACACCAATAATAACTAACATAAAAATGCAGGGTAATGAAATAAAAGAGACACTGGTGCTTTCCCACCTATCTGTTGAAAAGACAGGAATTTAAGGAATGGGAAGTGGCAATTATTCAGGAGTTATCACAGAAGACATACATTTCTTCTGAAAATATAGCTAGGGAGTGGAATAAAATTCAAGTGGCATTTAAAATATGGTGGAAATGAGAGAAGTTAAGCAGCAGCAAGAATGCTTTAGAGCAGGGGTGTCCAACCTTTTCAGTTGCAAGGGCCGCATTGGGTTAACAAAAATGGTCTGGGGGCAAACGGCAGGTGAGGACCAAAAAAAAAAAAAAAAAAGGTTCCACATTAACTGAAGAGCAAAAAAAAGGTCTCACATTGACCGAAGAGCACACTGCTTTATGTGGACTAATGTGGCTGTATTGTAGGTTAATTTGAAAATTTGAACAATAAATAAATTAATAAATAACATTTGGAACTCTGCGGAAAGTCTCTGTTGTTCAGTTATGTTGTATCAATGCTGACCCTATTCACGGCCAGGATGAGGTCATATCTATCAGTATGCCAGACAAAACCAGCTAGACTAGACAAAAGGCCCTGTGCTAACTGCTAGCTCCATCATTTGTGCCAACATTAAAAAGTGCTACAAATGCACAGTCATGGTCACTATCTAACTTCCATGACTGGGCATGAATAAATTACTAAAAAAACACACACACACTGGGTGTGTCTTGTCCCTACCCCCTGCATCTTCATACATTACATACATTTCCTATTGCCAGTATATATATATATATATATAAAATTATCTTGCTGAAGCTTCATATAGTTTGTTTTGTTCAGTTAAGGTTTTAATAAACAGAGAATTAATAAAGTGGAGGGGATACCACCAGTCTGGACCATCATCAACACAGGTCATTGGTGACTGTTAGCCATGCCCAATACAAACCCTGAAAAAGCAGAGGATTTTATCCAAAGTATGTGGAGTAGGTCAGCTAGTAAATGAAGGGGATACTAGGAGCAAATCATGATAATGAGTGGGCCAAACAAATGAATGACCAACACAGTAGAATGAGAATACGTTTTATGTCTTATACATGTCTTTGATGATACACCAACAAAACAAGACACAGTTTTTAGACTGAAAAAAAGCTGAAAATAAGAGGAGGAAGTATGCAGTGCAGTGCAGGAGACTGTGTTTCAGCGCGTAGACAATATTTACCTTTGCTACCAAGACAATGGAAAGTTCATGTTCCAGCGAACAGCAGTAGATAAAACCCTTTTTGTAAACATTTCCTTTCATTGCAGCTAAGCTCCTTTAAACTGCTTTGCTACCTTCCATTTTACTTGGTTTGTAGAAGACTTTCCTGCCCATAGTGTATGAACCCCCAAAAATAAGGACATATGAATAGAAATCTATAAAGGTACAAAAAATAAGTTGATGATAACCTCTCTCATCCAGGGGTAAATGTTAAAGATTCTAGGAGGCAAGGAAGGAGGAAACAGGAGTCTCCTTGGATTCAGCATTTGCACTTAGCAGTATAGGATCATACGGAATCATGCCAATATCTCAATGCCTTCATCTTCTACATTCAATATAAAAAACTTGGAAAATGTTTTATCAAAAGCCACCCAGCCCCCCACCCCCGAACTTACATACACCTACTCTCAGGTTGCACAACAGTGAAGAAAAGGAAATTCTCCATTGTCAGTGCTGTCAGTAAAACATTTTCATTGAAACAGCAGCCGACAAAATTCCTTTCAATCTATCGACAGGCTCATGAAATTATGAACAGACAGGCAGATAAGAAATGTAAGCGACTCTTGTCCTGCAACAAAGCAACAAATGGAAGCACATTGCCTTTACAGCAGAATTTTGTAAGAGAAAAACTAGTATCTGTGAGTACTGTGTGTTACTGGTCAACTTTAAGAAAAGCCTTGTACATTTAGGAATAATGTTGACTAAAAGCTACCAGAGAGAGAGAGAAAATATTGAAAAGAATCTTGCAGTGCCCGACTCATCAGAATTGTGCTACAGACAACAGAAAATAAGATTAGCAGATTCATTAACTTTGCCAAACCAACAAAATATCACTACCTTTCCATACTTAGGTTAAACTGATTCTACCAGTTGCTGTTTGAGCCTTGTGCTTGCTTAACACTCTAATATTACAATCATAAAATGATAGTTATTTCTCAACATTAGGAAACGCATTATCCATTCATAATGAAACTTACACTCTTCATAATAGCAAGAAGTCTAAAAGTAAGCAAGCCTCAATTCTAGCAGCATGTAAGTATCTTGAAAGGTAGCCAGATTTTGTCAATCGTAAGTCACAGAAAGCCACTTCCTTACTTGTCGGTATGGTTCATTTCAGTTTGAAATATACAATGTTTAGTTATGCACTATCACTTCTGATAAGAAATGTTCTTCCTTTCTAAGTCCAGTAATTTCATGTGACCACTTTGCATAACAACAGGCTAGCAAACTCAGGATATCAATAATATCCTTCTTCCATTAGATAAGGAAACTACTGACCATTTTTTATTATTAACTGGCTAACTGTAACAGACACATATACCTCTTTCCTAGGCTTACACAAGACTTGTCTCCACAGGAAAAAGCTTGTTATTAGCACATTAAAACTGTCACATTCTTTGCTGTATTCAGCTTAGTTGCATTTGAGTGTGACTGCTTCTTTTCATAAATCATGCCCTTTTTAACTTTCATATCCCATCAGCATATATAGTTTTAAAAACTCAAAAGAATCTGAATATAGGCAAGCTATCACAGCCTTTTCTTTCTGTTTGTTAAACCAGAGGTAAGGAAGAGGTTCCTTTCTCCACTTCTGTTTGGTTTTGACAAAGACCCCCCTTACACAAGCAGTAACAGAGTTAACAAATTATGTCATCACCCTAAAATAAGATATTACTATCCATTATCCCTGTTACGTCTAGGTTTAGATAAGACCTTATTTCAGTATTAAAGCAAACAGTCATTCAATTAATAAGTGCTAAAGCGAGCTGAGCCTTCCTCTTGTAACTTACCTTTGTTGTAGTGTAGTAGTTGTACACAGCGAATAAACACAAATAAATCCTCTCTCTGTACGATCGCGCTCCTTCCTGCAGCTTTTCTTTACAAAAATCACCCGAACGGTGTTTTTCGGCATCATAACCAGCCAACGAACACTGGTATGGACGAAAAAAAAAAGAAAGTTGGAAGAGCAAAACTCTGCGGACACGGAAAAAAGTGAAATTCATTTTAAATTTAAATTTAAGGGTCGGGCCGCATGGAAGAGCTCTGAGGTCGGCCTTGTGGACATGCGGCGAGCCCCATTATGAGTTGGACACAACTGCTTTAGAGGGACTTGCAAATGTTAAAGTATTGCAGAATAAGGGAAATTTTCACAGAATAAGAGGAGCAACTGCATATTGCCAAGCAGAAAATAAAGGATTATCCTCGATAATATGCATGAGTTTAGAAAGATTGCTGTTAAGAAACTGTTCTCTGATAATGTCAAAGCACAAAATCTTTTAGCTCAACAACTCAGGCAACAGACATTAGAAAGGGTTGCCGCCAAGCTTAGGCAGTCTATAACAAGAAGATAAGAGGTCCTGTACAGGTACTAGAAATATTTTGTAAATTTAATGAAAGTCTGTATAAAGCGGAGAAATATGGAGATCAAGAAAAGGCACAAAAAATGTTTATGGAAGAATTAAATATGCAAGGTTAGAGGTAGATGAGGTTCAATTACAAATAGTTAAGATAGGAGAGGAGATAAAATAGTGATGAATAACCAATCAACAGGAAAATCCCCAGGAATAGATGGTATTCCTGTAGAGGCTGGGAAGCTAGAAGGGAAAAACTGATGATGATTTAGATGATTTTGTTTAACTATATTTTAAGCGGAGGAGAAGCACCAACTCTGGAAGAAAGCTGTGGAGCTGTAATACCTAAAGAGGGTATAGACTCATCATATCCAGATTCATAGAGGCCCATTCAATCTTAAACCATGATTATAAAGTGTTTGGGTCTATGATGGCTAAAAGAATGGCAAAGGTGATGCCAAAATTGACAGAAATGGATCAATGTGGTTTTGTGGAGGGGAGGCAAACATTTGACATTAACAGAACAGTGATGACCAGAGGGAAGCTGAATGTAAATAATTACCACTGTTGTTGGTGGGTCTTGATGCAAAGTAAACTGGGACTCTATAAGCAGGACAATGGAAGCATTTGCTTCCCCTGAAAAAAATTAAAAGGTTGATTACAGGATATATGAGAGATGGGAGGCAAAAATTAAAGTGGGTAGGTTCCTCTCTGATAATTTCTGTTTGAGCAGAGGAACCAAGCTGGGTGTCCTCTTTCTCCTTTTTTACTTGCACTATATTTGGAACCATTGGCAAAGAAAATGAGACTCAGAAATTCAAGGATATAATTGGTATGGTAGTCAAGGAGAGCTGACTATTTGTAGATATTATTTATCCCTGATAAAACCAGAGAGAGACATTACATTGTTGTGGAACATTTTGAGACAGTTTCAATTCTTTTGCAATACAAAATTAATGAAGCTAAAACGAAGGCAGCAATGGTAAATTATGTACCCTCACACAAACTGGTTCAGCAATATCCTTATTTACGGGGACACGATAAAATAAAATATTTAGGAGTATGGATTAAAAATGATTCTGGTATGGTAGCTAAGGATATGTGGGAAAAGTCAAAACAAAAGAGAATACAAAAACTGAGAAATTGGAAGCTCTGTTACATGGCAAGCAAGATCCAAGTAGTTAAAATGTTTTTAGTTCCTTTAATTTTATACACCTCAGGCATATTTATCAAACACAGGAGACGTGGACAGCAATTTATAAAGAGCTGAAGGATTTTATCTGGGAGGGAAGATGGAAAGAGTCAAATGGGATAAACGGATTCTTCAAATTTAACAAGACTGTTTGGGATTACCCAATTTGAAGGGATATTTCAGAGCTAGATGGTTAGGGCTCATATACATAGCACAATCAGAAATCTATAATTCAAAGTGGAAAGGGATGATGGTGAAATGGGGGGGAAGCTTAAAAAGCAAGGGGAAACCTGGATTTTAGATCCAGATCCTTGAGGAGAATAATAACCATGCAGAATATTATATTCATAAACTAAAAGAAAGTATTCTAAGAACTAAGCCAACAAGGGAATGGAGAAAGGAGAGCCTGTCTATAGGGATGACTACAATTAGGGATACAGACAATAGGCAAGAGGGGGCTGGAATTTAGTGGAGAAAGCTGGTAAAAGAACCAGCGTATTTGGAGCAAATAATTAAGAGAGGAAAAGGTAACAGAATGGGAAGAGGCCAAGAATTTGGACTGCAAGGATAGTGTTTGCCTTTCCTATCAAGGACTGATAAGAGTACAGACAAAGAGAAAGAAATAGGGGCTCCTAAGAGAAAGACCAGTACTGGTAAGAGTTTTTCATAGAATCTAGAACAGTGGCTGTTGTTAAAAGAATAATTAGTAGAACATACAAAATATTGCCCAATAACTAAGAATCAGAGGTATTTAGAAAGGACTGGGAAGGGAGACTGGACAAGTAATTAAAGAAACAATGGGGGAATATATGTATGTCTCCCAAATATGGAAAACAGTTTAGGATCTCTGCTTGGAAGTGCTTACATAGGTATTTTTATACCACAAGAAGACTTCAAAGAATTTTTCATCAGGTAGACACCAAATGTTGGAGGTGTGATGGGAAGAAAGAGTTAACTGGGAATGTATTTTCCGGAAGTTTAATAAGTTGGCAACTTTAAAGATTCCTTGGCAGACCGCTCTGTCAGAGATACTGGGTGAACAAATTGGTGGAACTAAGGAAATTATTTTTTGAGCTATGATACAGAATCAGAATTGCCTGGACATAGTACAGCCTTGATGAGTCTAATTATGGTGGCTGCCAGAAATGCAATTACTAGAAAATGGAAATCAAAGTCTAAACCAACATTACTAGAAGTAGTGATTATATTAACAGAGATAAAACTGGAATCGGGATCTTTAGAAAAGGGTAGGAGCAGAATACATAGGAAAAAATGGGAATTGCGGGAACAATGCAAGCAGAAGAGGAAAAATGTTTAAAAGAAGGCAGGATTTGAATGAATGAGATAATATTTGACGAACAATGACTAGATAGGTAAGTGATGCATAATGTTTGCAACTGCAATTTTGCAACTCTGTCAATATGGTTTGTTTTCATTTATATAAACATATGATTATTAAATTATCATGTATGACATGAGCAAAGATGTTGGTTTAAAAAAAAAAAGACCAATGGTAATTAGAGAAGCACTAAACAGTATGGGTAATAGGGGGATACCTACGATAGTATTTAAAATTACCCAAGCAAGTGTCTAAAAGGGAGGAAGCGCTGTAATAACAGATTTATAAAGAAAAGGAAGTTTTTAAGATATCAAGGTTAATAGTAAAAAACAAAATCTCACTCAAGAAAAAAGACGCTATACTCCAGAGTGTACAGTGACCATGTCCTTACACTAAGATGGCAAACAAGATTGAGGTATGCTGTATCACTACGGCATTATGGGTAAAGGAAGGAGCTCGAGAGTTTCGGTGTTCCATGAGCTGGAAAAAACAGCCAAGTCAGATCAGAGTGTCTGATCCGAACCCAATAGTGGAAGAATGAATGAAAATGACATCAAATCTGAAGTTGTCTATCTACTTCAAAAGATGCAGCATGTACCCTCCCATGTTTGAAGGATTTGGAAAGAAAACCGGGAGGTTATTGACCTGGGTGGTATTAGACTCAGAAGCTGGCTCAGGCAAAAAAGATGGGTTGGTTTACAAGGAGAGACTGTTTATGGAAAACTAGGTAAGAAGGTTCAGGAGATGGAGCCTGGAATTCAGATACTCATCTAGCTGATGGAGTAGGGAATAGAAAAATGGTTTGTCAAGACAAACACTTAAGGTATGACCTGCTGAAGGTTCAAAGGTTCATAGGTTGGTACTAGGCTATTGGCCCTAGGGCCTATACAAGCCTAGCCATAACAATTCCCTGGATATTTCTTCCCACAATATTTACTTCTCTGGACCCCTGTCTAGCAGGGTAACTGACAATCTCCAGGGTGAATTTTCTATCTCCCATCCAATCATCATGGTTCCTTTTGAAGAGGGCCAAGGAGGCGCTCTCTGCTTGACATGCATGGGCAGTCTATTCCAGAGTTTGGGGAGTGTCTGGGTCAGGAACCTATCCCTCCAGCATGTTTTGTTCATTCTGATGACAAGGTTTAGATCCCTGGAGCGTGTGGCTCTGAGGATTAGGATTTCTTTAAGTGGAGCATGCCCAACAGCTCAGAGTTTGACATGGCCTTGTATGCAGAGATCGCCTCTGAGTAGACTATATGCCACAGAGTATAGCTGGTGTTTTTTTAAGACTGTCAGCATATGACATCTGCTTTAGGCCTGTGATTCTTTTAGTGAGGTATTTCTGTGGCCTTTCCAGCTGTTGCAGAGGTCTTGTGAGGTACATACCAAATGGGGCATTATACTCTATAATGGGTCTAATGAGTGAGGGATGAGTACAGTAGGACAATGACCTAATTTTTTCTGGATGAAAAGCCCTTAGTGATGAGGTGTGCCACATAGGATTTCCTGACTGTTGTGACAATGTGGTTATGGAAAGTGAGACCACTGTCCACCTGTGTCCCTACGTCTCTCATCACACTTTCGATGTTTAGTGTACTGCCACCTATTCATGGGTTCATGTTTTTTTTCCAAAGGGGATAACTATACATTTCTTGGCATTAAGCTTGAGCCCATGGC
Organism: Protopterus annectens; assembly: GCF_019279795.1. Lineage (NCBI taxonomy): Eukaryota > Metazoa > Chordata > Ceratodontiformes > Protopteridae > Protopterus > Protopterus annectens. The sequence continues at coordinate 619,554,669 of NC_056748.1, read as the reverse complement.
TCTGGCACCAGGCATCTGTTTCTGTAAGGCCCTTTTGTAGAATATCCACATAATTTGGGGATTCAATAATGGCTCCCAGTTTGCAGTCATCTGCAAACTTTGTTAGCCAGAGTCCCTTAGTGTTGGCTTGTACTTCAGAGAAGTAGATGCCAAACAAGAGTGGTCCCAGGACTGAACCCTGAGTTACTCCACTTGTCTGGAGCTGGATTTGGAGTCGGCTACTTTTACAGTCTGGGTTCTGTCAGTAAGCCAGTTGGCAACCCATTGAGTGACGTAGGGATTTATGCCCAGCTTAGTAAGTTTATCTATGATTCCAGAGTGGGGGATGGTGTCGAAGGCCTTGGCAAGGTCCAGATTGGCTGTGAGGACCGCCTTACCCTTGTCCACAGCTCTGGAGACTGATTCGAAGAAGTCAATGAGGTTCACAGGAGACAAGATCGGCCCTTCACAAACCCAAACTTGGTGGGGTCCAGTGTTTGAAGGTTGCCAATGTCTTCAAGTTCCATGATAATGCATTCCATGCCCTTGCAGATCAAGCTAGTCAGACTGATGGGACGGTAGTTCCCGGGATCCAAGGTGGATCCCCCCTTGTGGAGTGGGATAACTGCAGCTGTGCGCCACTCAGTGGGCACGAAGCCTTAGGTGAGGCTATGATTAAACATGACACTTAGGTGAGGTGCCAGTTCATTTTGTAGTTCATGTAGTACACAGCGTGGGATGTCATCTGGTCCCACGGATGCTGTATTCTTAGCTTTGGAGAGTGCAGTTTCTACCTGTGTGGCCGTGATTACCAGAATTTGGCAATCTTTTGGTAGTGAGATGGGTCCTTTAGGGGGTGAGAGAGGGGTGAAGTTGGCACTAAATCTGCCAGGATATTGGCAATATCCTTGGGATCAGTATATTTAATGCTATTCTGTTGAAGCTCAGAGCAGATCTGAGCATTGCCATTTAGATTCTTGACATAACTATAGAATGCCTTGTGGTGGTCTTTGGAATCATTGGCAATTTTACTTTCATAACTAGCTTTTGAGGATTTTATGAGGGATCTCAGCTTCTTATCGAGGCTGGTGAGGGAGTTTTTTGCATCCTGGAATTTTTCTCTTTTCTGCAACAGTTTCTTCCTTCTGTTGTATAGTTTGTTTATAGCAGGGGATCACCAGATTGGCTTCCTTTTTTTTGGAGGAGAGCATCTTGGTTCTATTTGGGATGGCACGATTCATGCATGACTGGATGTGCTCGTACAGTGCCTTAGTGCAAGATTCTGCAGTTGAACTTTCAGATCCCGTCTGCATTTGTGTCATGAAGTTTGTCACTTCTGACTTCAGTAGCATGAAGTTGGCTTTGGAGAAGTTTTTTTAAGGATGTTTCCTTACTGGGGGGTGGGGGAGGGATGTGGATGTCAAGGGTGATTTGCTTATGGTCAGACCTGACCAATGAGGGGGTGACCACTGGTGTAGAGCATCTATCTCCCATGTTGGTTACGACCAGGTCTAGGATATTGGAGCCCCTAGTGGGACAATGGATTAGTTGATCCAGGGCGTTGGAATTTATGAATTCCAAGAACCGTTGGGAAAAGGAGTTGGTACTCGAGTAGTTTTCCCAGTTAATGGCAGGGTAAGCTGAAATCACCCAGTATTAGGGTGTTTGGTTGTATCTTAATATTTTCCAGTACATTTAGAAAAGTGCAGTGAAAATCTTGGGGGATCTGTAGCAAGCTACAATTTGGATTCCAGTCTTCCCTAGTGTTGGCTGCACCTGGAGAATTTCAGATGCATTGTGCTGGGCAACTAGCCTGGAGGTGTGAATATCCTTGGTGAATATGGACACTCCTCCACCTTTAGTGTTTCGGTCTTGGTTTTGTGGCCGAAAAGTGTGGTAAGAGTTGTAGCCTACTACTGCAGGGGTGCTCTCTGGAGCCTTGAACCAAGTCTCAGTTACTGCACAGATATCAATGTTCTCCATTTTAGGAGTGCCTTGAGAGAGTGCATTTTGAGGTTTAGACTTCTAGCATTGAGTAGCATTACCTTCGGATTTTGCATGCTTGTATCTGTTAAGGTGGTGGTTTCGTCCTTTGAACCTTGCCTAAAAAATACAATATAGGGGTGGCAAGAGCTTTAGCCAGTAACCTGAATCTCAGGGGTGACAGGTGCAGACAATCTTTGGCAAAGCATCGTGGTTTGTTGATTATGTTTTCCCAGGCAGACAGATACTGGATCCACTTTGAATAACAGCAGAAGCTTAGCCAATTGTTGAAGTCCATCATTTTGTCCTTATACTGTGGTATCATTCTGAGTGAAGGCAGGATGCTACTCAGGGCTAGGGTCATACCTGCCTGGGCCACATGATCCGAGAGCTCTTCCATGTCTCTCTTCATGTCGTCCAAGGAGGTACATCTCAAGTCATTCACTCCAGCATGGACAATGACAGAATCGTATTTGTTGTGGAGTGACTTGAGTGCATGCGTTATGTGGCGGATCCTGGCACCCGACAGGCAGCTGACTAATTTTTTCCTTCTTCAGCCTGCTGAGTGGGACATCAGTGTGTCTGACTATAGAGTCACCTATGACTAAAGTGTTAGTACATTGTCTTGCCTTAAGGGCTGCTGTTGGGTGGCACACTGGTGTTGTGAGCTATGTGTCACTTTGGTTGTGACTGGTGTTTGTTTGCGTTTCAGCTTCAGAGGTCCTTGCTGCATGAGCAGGTTAATGTTAAGGGCCTCCGCATATGTGGGTTTAGTGTTGCTATTTGTGGGTGTTGATGGTGTGGGTTTTGAAGGGCTATGAGTCGCTTGAGGTGTAGTGCAGGTGTTAACCCTCTCCTCTTGACTGTCTAGCACAATCTTGGCCGGAGAGAGAGCTTTGCTTCCAGTTTGGCTATGTAAGTGCATCTCTCGCAGGTTGTAGTGTTGGGTGGTAAGAGGAGAGGGTTGTCTGTGTACATGAGGCAGTTGCCGAATTGCCCCAGAATGCCCAGATTCACCAGGTGGACAGGAGAAATCACCAGAAGCAGACCCTTGGACATGCCTGTTTAGGTGCTTTTTTTGTAAAGTATAAGAGCTATTTTCCCTTACCTTTGCAAGGTACTTTGCAATTATAGGCTTAGTGCTACGATTAATTTCTCCTTATTGACAAGGAGAGATGAGTGCTTGTATCCGTTTCAGGCTTCCTAGTGCTTTTCAGCAGCTTCGAGTGCAAGTGCTAGTCACAGGGGATGAGATTTTAGTGCTACTACTGAGAAACCAGCTAATTCTAAGGGAAACTTTGAAGAGCAAACTTTCTGGCAACTGGAATAGTTTAACTGTAGCCTCGCGGTGCTGCACAATCCAAAAAATGTGCAAACGCACGTGTTTTTAAGGCAGAAAGTTGAAAGGGATAGAAATCAGCCCAAAAAGGCTAATAAAAATTACAATTTCTGAGCTGGAAACCACTCCTCTAGTATTAGATAGGCAGTACAAGGCTTAGGGTCAGAGCTTGAGCTGTACCCTTTAGTTGAGGTCCAAGTAAAAAACGTTCCTTTGAGAAAGGCTTTGTATAATGTAAAAGCTAAGGAAAATTATTTTCACCTAGATGGAAGTTTGAAATGGCAGCGAACTTGGACCTTAACAGTGGAAAAGCTAGCCCCTTCACTGAAAACAGAAGCTTAAAAAATCAAGTACAGCTGGTACAGGGGCAGAAAAGGGGGTCCAGATCTCTCTTAAGGGGTCAGAAAACGAATCTCTTCCATTTACTTTTGTAAGCCTTTCTAGTAGAAATTTTTTTTAAGAAACTATGACAGACTGGGGAGGAGAGCTTGGAGTGTCAGTAATCAGTGGAACAGTAGAAACCATGGGGGTCTGTCTGAGGCCTAAGTCTGGGTGAATCATACCAGTCATGTGAGTCAGGAAGTCTGGATCGGAATCCAGTATCTGGGCAGATGTAGAAGATGAGGCCAAGAAAGGGGAACCAAATTTGATACGGCTAAAAAGCTGCAAGGAGTATAATCAACCAATATGTCTTCTGTAGAAATTTGGGGATGAGAGGTAATGGGATTAAGCACAGAGAAGACAGGAAGGCCAATCATGGACTAGAGTAAGTCTCTGCGACTCCCTGGGGTGGAGGGATCCTGACAAAGAACCTGTTGCACTAGTTGTTGAGGAGAGAATTGAAAAGATCACAACATTGCTGGCCTATTGATGAAAAATTGTCTCCACCACTTTGACAATGAGAGATTACTCATGAAGAATCAGAATAGACTTGCTTAGTTTTGTCTGCAATCACAATGGCTTTTCCCCAGTATGTGTGTTGCTATAAGAAAGCTGCCAGAAGAGATCGACCATTGCCACATTCTTAGTGCTTCTCAACATAGTGGATAAGATCCAATTCCCCCCTTTGTTAATATACATATCTATCTGAAAAGCAAATGTCCTAGAAGGGAGAATGTCTTGAAAGGCCTGCAACACTAGGACTGCTCTCACTTCCAAGGTACTGATACGCAGTCTGGCCTCTTCTGAGGACCATGCGACTGTTCTTCCCAACTACTGCCCTTGCACCACAGTTGGGAGGTATCTGTGGCCATGGACAGGGGAAGAACAAAGGATAGCCTTGAGAAACTTAGTTCAAGTGAAGCTACCAAAGATAGGTTTTGCAAGATTGAGTGAGTGATCCTGACAGAGACAGATGAAGGCTGCTAAAGAATAGACCATTGTGCCAACAGAATCATACCTCTCCACCTGGAAAGATCAAAAATCTGGACAAGGCCCATGATAAATAATTTCAAATCTGTATGCTGATTAACAAAATTTGCATACATAATTATGTAACCCCACCCACTACAATGGAATTGTGGGATACTAACTTTGAAATGCAAACTGAAGAAAAGAACCAAAATATGGCATCATAGTCCCCTCCTCTGCAGCCATTCCAATGTCCCATTACAGGGCTATTTTGCCCCATTTACCATAGACACTATTCTGCATACTGCTTTACGTCTATAATGATTATTTGGATTTTCTTTTTACATTTTATAGCAAACTGCACAAACACTAATACACATCTGCTAAACAAAGCAATACTGACTCACAATGAAAATAGACTTAGTATTAAAACTTCTCTGCCCTTGAAACTCATTCATTGAAACAGCACTGAAACCCATACCACATCCAAAGAAAATGCATCTGACCAGTGGTGGATAAAGATTATCTTTGGGCTGTTTTCAAAACACAGGCCCTTTGCACACAAAAGAACATACATGTATTCTTTGATGCACCTTTCTAACTTTATTAAATTGACAGAGCTCATTTTAAATTTATTGTTTGAACATTTTTCCAGTAGGCAATAAAAGAAAAATGAATAAACCAATAATGATAAAACTGCCCAATTCAGAACATTTCCATCATATTTATTGCTCTTTCCACTGAGGCACAAATGCCCTTGTGCATGACATTTTCTCACTTGTGTTGCATCACTAACTACATCTTTGACTTGTTACACCCACCCCCTTTAGAAGTACAACGCAGTACAGTATCAGCAATGTATCTACATACTGTGGGAGTAGAACCCACAGCCTTCTGCATCAAAAGCACATATTTAATCTGTTATGCTATTAACAACAAGACTCGGCATAAACATCACTAAAGTCCTCTTCCCCTGAAGCTCTCAGCTCCTTGTAAAGTCCACTTGACACTCAACTGTATATCTCAACTTTGCAGCACAAGAGATCTGGAAAAAGCCAAAATTTATTGGTGGGAGGGACAAAAGCCCCCAAACCAGGGACACATTTTAAACATTGCTTGCATAATTTTGGAAAGTTGTAGGAATAAAATGTGTCACCACTATGCATTTCACTGCCAAGTCTTGAAACCAGGATCATATGCACTACAGTCAGAGCAACATACCACTATACCAAATCAGCAGTTTCTTGAAAGACATGAAAACAAACTTAAATGGCTATCATTTAGGGAATTCAGTTCTCTCTTCTCACCATAGCTCTCAACCTCTTAGCACAAAAAACCTGGACAAAGCCAATAATGGGGGAATACAGCCCCAAAAATAGAAATACTGATCTTATAAACTTACAAAATTAGTAGAATAAAATGTTTGTTTACCATTTATTTTCTGAAGAATATGGAGTCTGAAATTCAAATGACTGTCATTATTAGGTGAATTTAATCCTTCAATGATTTGCGACAAAAATCTAGAACACCACAGATGTTATGAGGAACAGAACAAAAACATGAAAGTGGTGGTGGGTAGGGACTTTAGGTTCTTGTTACTCGTACCCAAGGTACAGGGTTTGAGCCAGAGTACCTCTAGCCACCAGGTATATACACAAACACCAACACACACACCAGCATAAAATCCATTATGTGGCGGGCTGACAGCACACGCACACACAGCATAATAAATACCTCAGTGTCCAGAGAGCTAACGTCAATGCAGCATAAACCTCTGCAGTCAGAGTCCTACTGCAACTTCCATTTCTGCTTGCCATACCTATGCCATTTGCAGTGGAACCATCCAGTCCTGTTTACCACCATTATTCCTCGTGGCTTGGAGCAGTGCAGCCGGAAATGCATGTATGTGAGCTTAAAGCTCAATTCCGAAAGGCTGGCAGGCCGTTTCACGGAGCTGATGTCATCGCACACGTGATGACGTCAGTTCAAAACGCCGAAAAAAAAATTAAAAATAAAAAAAAACAGGAAATTCAGAAATTAAGAGGTGCCACTCCGGAATCGTGGCACCCCATTATTTGGACACCAAAAGTTGGTAAAACAAAGTAATTTGGTATGGTTGATAGGTATGAATAGAATCCACTGCAGAATCTGCATGTGAAACCTTGCAAAAGGAATCAGGTTGACAGCTGCTGCCATGGACCCCAAGGCATGTTAGGTTAGACGACCTGACAGATACATGTGCAAGATCACTTTCATTACCTGGGTTTTGAGCATCTGAATTCATGTAGGTAGAACAGACACTGTGTGACCATATTTAGATGAACTACAGATTCTGCCTAGGTGTGAACTGAGGCTTACAGTAATGGACTGTGATAGCTAGATGAAGACAACTATAGCAAGTAGCATCTTGCTTGCAGAAGTAGATGCTCGAATGGGGCATTTAACAGCCAGTCATCCAGGTACAGAAACATTCAATCCCAGCAGTCCCAGGTGAGCTGCTACTACCATGCATCTGAACACCCCGGGGGCTGTAGTGAGGCCAAACAGCAATGGTCTGAGCTGGTAATGACTGGATCACAGCTGTAGGTGCAGATATTTCCTTTAGTGCCTGTTCACTTTGATGTGACAGTATGGATCCTGAAGATTTATCGAGCACATCCAATCGTTCTTTTGCAGTAGAGGCAAAATAGACTTGAAACATAACCATACGGAACCTCGTATAATAGACATATTGGTTTAACCTGCTGAAATCCAGGATGGGTCTCAAGTCCCCGTCTTGTATGGTACTAAGAAGGATATTGATTAAGCACTGGATCCTATCTGGTCTGATCTTGAGGGACCTCATGGATGACTCTTTCTGAGCAGCTTTTCTACTTCTAACGCTGCCATCACCCTCTGACTGGGTAGTACATCAAGAATTCTTTTAATTCATGCAGGGAGAATTTGGCAAAATGGTATGATACAACCTCTGGATATAATTCTCTGCACCCAGGAATCTTTTGTGATGGATGACCAAGCTTTTTGGTCCAGAAACAAACGCCCCTCAACTGCCTCCAAACTCAAGAGTTGGGCCACCTTTCAGGAGCGCTTGTAGGGTTGATCTGAGAAGGAATCCAGGAAATCCTGATTCTGCAGGCCACCTCTATTGTGGGGAGAGTAGCTTCCATTAGAGTTCCCCCTCTCTGCCTATGGAAGAACTATTCCCTCATGAATCTGGGAAAGGACCTGGAATTTGTGGAATCATTCTACCTCCTTGCTGATTCTGGGAAAAGGTTCTTTTGAGGGGTAGAAAAACATTCTTACATCAGACAAAGTCTTTCCTTTCTGGAGAGTGTTTTATTTTTGGGCCAAAACTGAAAGATCCATCAAATGGAACACTGACGAATGAAGATTTGAAGGGCTCTGCAAATTCGCATAGGAACATCCAAGCATGTCTCCTAATGGCTATACCTGCACCTGCCACCTGTGAGGTACCTTCTGCCACGTGGGAAATCAGCCTAATGGACACAGTTATAGACTGAAGGATTACCAGTTGCAATGAGACTAACTTTGGTCCTCTGCAGACATGGACCCACAAAGAGATTTGGAGAGCCCATTATTCAAATCTCTTTGCGGTCTTGTGAAATGTACCAAGTAATTCAATGACAGCACAGCAAAGGTTGTTGAAGCATGACTGTGTTTACCAAATCCATCCAAGGCCCTAGACTTCCTGGTGAATGGACAGAAGAGCTTTGTTCCACAAGCTCTTTCGTAGTGCCCACTGCCACAACCATGGCATCAACTGGGGCTCTTGTTCCAGTGTAATCTGTTCTTCAGAAGGGCTAAGAATCTGTCTGGGCAGATGGACTCCACAGTATCTGGTCCCTTCCATGCCAATGTGAAATGAGATCTAGAAGTTTATCAGGGGAGATTCAGGTCATCTAAGACATAGCCAGGCCAGACCCGAAAGCCTCAAGGAATGACTACTTCTCTTGGGACAGAGTGTTGGAAGACCAATCACCTTTTTTGTTTTAGGACACCAAGAAGGTCTCCAAAGGAGACATCTTAAGGTGGAGATCTGGGGGGACCTTTCCCCTCATCGAAATCTGTGTCCTCAATGAGAGATCCCCTAAGACAAATCCAAGTGTCTTTTATTAACCATTCCCTTTTGAGGGACTTCATCAGTGGGATGGTCTGGTGAGGTATCGGAAGTGACAGAGGAGCCTTGAGAGACTAACTGGAGACGTGAATGGTCTGGCTGTCCCAGTGGAATAGAAGAGCAAGGCTCACAGCGAAGACCCAAAAGTGGTAGAGTGCTATGATCCGGGGCAGGGGGGGGTGGACATACCCTTTCTCTAGGTAAAGAGAAAGCCTTCTCCACAATCATGAAGGCAGGATTCTAGGGGAGACCAAAGCCAGCGGCAACGCAGCCAAAAATCCCCTGTACTGTTCCCCAGAGCTAAAGCTCCCAGGGGTAAACAAACTGTCAGGTCTTATACAGACACTCCTAGGGATCTCAGATAAGAGGGTTCCAAAATGACAGATCAGATCAGAGAAGGAGAAACTAAAGGAGGGCTACTCACGGATAGGCTCATGGATCCGATGGGAGATGGAATTACCCCATCTGGATCAGAGCTCTGAGGAATTGCCTCATCATCCTATCCATTTCAGCCTCTGACAAACTCATGAAAGACCTGAGTATGAAGCTAGTGGATGTTTGCCTCCAGTGCTTGTGAGGAGACTCCTGCAAAAACAGGAAGGGAGTCAAGAAGATATCGTAGTCGGCAAATGAAGAGGTGACCAGATCCAAGGCTATTTTGCTTTTGGAGCAGTAGGATCCGAAGTCACCGGATCTGCCTTTTTTTTTTTTTTTTTTTTTTTTTTTTTTACATTTTTGGAGGTGGCTCTGAAGGAGATAAAGATGTTACAGGATCCAGAGATCTCTTTGTAGACTCTGTCTTTGGAAGCTGAGGTGGCAGACTTGAGGGGTTTAGCACTCCAGCATTTAACACAGGAAGAAACAGAAGGAAGAAGACTCTCAAACAAGTTAATTGCATTTATCTGTGAGTCCCTGCAGTTGAAGCTAGCATAAATAGTACAATCTGCATCTTAATGGACAGTGCCCAAACGTAGACCTGTGTACACTTACCTTAAATGTAGATGTGAGTGTATTCACTGTTGCAATCATCACATTTGGGGTTATCCCTGCCAGGGTAGCCCTCGGCTGGCCAGAGTAACAGAGGCTTAGTATTTCTGCATTGGTTGCTGTTGCTTCAGGACAGATATCAGATTGCCAGTAGTATAAAGTAAGGCAGTCAACGCCATTACATCAGTTTTTCTTGCCCTAACCTGTCAGGAGCCTCCCCCCCCCCCCCAAGAAGGAGCCAGGTTTTGTTGGAAGAACCCCCACCAATAGAAAGTAAATACCAATATGTCCCTTGTAAGGAATAAGAAAAAAGGGGGATGGAGGGAGGGAAACCAGGACTGCAACAGTGAATGCACTTGAACATCTACATTTATGGTAACTGTACATACTGTACTATGTTCTTCTTGTTTCTCTGTTGCAGTCATCACATTTGGGTTGATTCCCAAAGCTGAGGAAATGGGTGGTGGCAGTCAAGGAAACTAGGGGCTGGCTAGGATGCCCTGCAAGACTGCAGAGGCAACCCTTGCCCTGGATTTGGAGAAGAGAAGCAGTTGGCAATGTTTGGTAAAAGTGTGAACAGATAGCCAGGTGGCAGCCTCCAGGATGTCCCTGGTGGGGACTCCTCTGAGGAAAGCTGCAGAGGTGGCAGCTGCTCTGGTGTACTGCATCCTGACCCCCTTGGGGGGGGGGGGTCTTTCCGTGTTGTTTGTAGCATAAATGGATACAGTGTGCTATCCATTTGGAAATGGTTTGGTTGGAGATCGCTTTGCCTTCTGCCCCTGTAGCAAAGCTAACCAGCAATTGATCAGACTTTCTGAAGGATTTGGTCCTGCCTAGATAGAATCTCAGCTGTCTGTGCACATCTAGGGAGTACAGGATCCTTTCCCCCTTGTTTTGGGGATTACGAAAAAAGGTGGGCAAATGACAGGATTGGTTGAGAGCCACACTGGACACCATCTTGGGCATGAAGGATGGGTTAGTCCTGAGGGATGCCATGCCAGCATGGAAGATGATGAAGGGTTCCACAGTCATGAGCGCTTTTACCTTAGAGGCTCTCCTGGCTGAAGTGATGGCCAGAAGGAAAGAAGTCTTCCAGGAGAGAAATTTTAGCTCTGCAGAAGATGGTTCAAAGGTGGGGGGGGCAGGGTGAGCTTTTCCAACACAAAGTTAAGGTCCCAAGCTGGGGTCTGTGCTCTTCTGGATGGCCTCGAGTTGCTAGCCCCTCTTAGGAAGTGTTTGATCAAGGGGTGTAAGAAAAGGGGCTGCTCAGTGGAAAAATGAGCAAAGATAGCAGAGGCATGAATTTTAACAGAGGAAAAAAGAGGCCACTGAGTAGAAGGTCAGCTAAGTTATCCAGGATGAGAGGGAGGGAGGGCTGTATGGTTATTGGCTCCCACAGCCTAAATCCAAGTGCAGAACCTTTTCCATTTGTCAGCATAAGACTTTCTAGTGTTAGGGTGTCTGGCCTCACGTATAACATCTAGAACCTGTTTACTGAGGTTGGCAGATTGATCGGGGGTTAGGGAATAAGCCAAGCTGCCAAACTGAGTGTCTGCAATTGGGGATGCGTGAATTCCCCTTCCCTCCGAGTTAGGAGGTTTGGAATCAGAGGAAGATGCCATGGTGGCAGTGGGGACAGGCTGTGCAGCAAGGGGTACCAGTGCTGTCAAGGAATTGTCGATGGTTTTTCCTCCTTTACTTTGAGCAGTACCCTGCGGATGAGAGGTAGTGGAGAAAAGACACTGACTGATAGATTGACCCACGGGAAGGACAGGACATCCACTTTCCAAACCATGCAGTGATGTTCCCTGGTGCAGAATTTGCTGAGCTGATGGTTGGTGTGGGAGGCTAAGAGGTCAACGGTCGGGGTGCCTCATTTCTGAGTTATTATTGTGAAGGTTCTTCTGCTGAGCTACCACTCGTGTGGGTCCAGAAGATTTCTGCTTAATTGGTCTACGAGAGAGTTGAGAGAACCTGGTAGGAATTGTGCTAACACGTGGAGTTGCATGGCAGAGGCTGTGTGCCAAAGGGTCATGGCCAGCCTGCACAGAGAGTAGGAGTGAGTGCCTCCCTGCTTGTTGATATACCACACTACAGTGGTGTTGTTTGTTTTGATCAAGAGAGCCCCTGGGGAGAGAAGGGGCTTGAAAGCTATCGAGGCATGCTGGACAGCAATCATCTCTTTTTGGTTGATGTGCAGAGGGATTTGCTGTGGGCTTCATTGGCCCTGTATTCACCTACTGTCCAGGTGTGCACCACAGGCATAGTCTGATTTGTCTGTGGTAAGGGTCTGGGTGGCAGGGGGTGGTGAGAAAGGTAGTCTCTTGTTGTGTGAGCATGCTGTTGCCCAACAAAGGAAATCTTTTCTGACTCAAGGAATTACAGGTATGAGAGTCTCCAGGTCTTGAGAGTGTTTACACCAAAGGCTTTTTAGGTAGCACTGAAGTTTTCTCATATGCAGTCTGGCATATGGAATGAGTAGTATGCAAGATGTCATGAACCCCAGAGATTGCAGGATCGTCCTTGCAGATAGCTGTGGTCTGGTGGCTAATTGAGAGAAGTAGGCTGTCAGGAAACTTTGCTTTTCTGGTGTAAGGAATGCCATTATAGGATGCTGTGTCCAGGCTTGCTCCCAGGAATACAATCCTTTGGGTGGGCACCTGTTTGGATTTATTTTTGTTGATTGTGTACCCTTGGGAGGTTAATAGGGACTTTACAAAGGCCAAGTGCTTGAGCAGCTTTACCTGGCCAACTGTCTGAATTAGGCAGTAGTCCAAGTATGGGTAAATCTGGATATTCCTTTGTCTGTAAAAGGCAATGGCCAGAGCCAGACATTTTGTGAAAAGATAGCCAAACGGAAGCATAGAGAACTGAAAGTGCTGAGATCCTGCCCTGAAACGGAGATATTTCCTGCATGATTCCCTGATAGGAATGTAGAGGTAGGCCTCTTTTAGATCTAGGGTGGCTAGCCAAGCATCCTTGGACAGCATGGGTAGCAGCTGCTGGAGGGTGAGCATTTTGAATTTTGAGATCACCAGGAAGAGGTTTAGAATGGATAGAGAGAGACTGGGATGCCAGATGCCCTCTTTTCTGGGTACCAGAAAGTCCAGAGTAGAAACTTTTGCCTCTGTTCTGCAGGAATGTGCTCTACTGCCCTCATAGAGAGCAGGAAAAGGACTTGCTTTTGGGCCTCTGCCCACTGGTTTGGAGGTAGATCTGGGAACCCTTTTGGGGTAAGGAATGGTGTGGAAAGAACATCTGTATCCCTGGGACACTATGTTGAGAACCCAGCAGTCTTTGGTAATGGTGGCCCAGGTGCTTGATTGAAAGGAGTTTTCTTCCTAGGGGTAAGTGAAGGTGGGCAGAGGGAGGGGGTGGGGGAGGTGAGTCATTGTGACTTATTACCATAAGGGGGTGGCTTAGAACTCCCTGGTTTGAAGTGAAGTGGAGGTAGTCCACTGCTTAGATTTCTGCATTCCCTGTGGCTGCTGTCCCCAGTGTCTGGGCTGGACTGGCTTAGTGGGAGCAGTAAAGGACCACTGCTTGGTGGGACAATGCCTGCTGAACCCGGGTGGCTGGACCTGTAAGAAATCCTTAACTGTCTGCATAGATTTTGCTTTTTCTTCAATCTTTTTTTAAGACCTCTTCTGCCTTAGTGACAAATAAATTGTCTTTGTGCAAGGGGGCATCCAACAATTTAGATTTGACATGGTCTGGGAAGGGCTGTTCCTTAAGCCATGCAGGCCTTCTAATGACAGCTCCGGTGACTGCTGCCCTGCAAGCAGCTTCTAGGGTGTGAAGACCACAGTGCAAGGTGTGTTTAGTTACTTGACTTGCAGAATGCATTAACTCTTGTAACTCTCTAGATTCTGCACAAGCGAGAAAGGAAGACATTTTCTGTTTGAGGCGTTCCAGGGTAAGTTGCTGAAATTTTAGCATATGGAACTAACAATTTAGTGCCCTGATAGCAAGAGTAGCTGAGGTGTATACTTTTTTACCCCATCTGTCTAGTGCTCGAGAATCCCTATCTGACGGGGTGGGTTCTTAGCAGAGGTTGCTTTAAATCCCTTTAGGCCCTTCAGAAATTACCTCAGTGTCAGCAGTAGGATTTTTAAAAAGAAAAGTGTGAGTCAGGGACTCTATAGTACCCGTCTGGTTTTCTGGGTGCAGGAGGAAGGGTATCAGGAGTCAAGCTGGATTCCAGGAAAACATTCTCCACAACATCCAGGACTGGGGGGATGGCCAAGGGTCTGTGTTGTGGAAGATTTAAGAAATCCCGGAGTCTCTTTTTAGACTGAGGGTAGCCCTGACTCTCCCATTGAAAATGCTCCTTTAAGGTATGAAGGGTTCTCCAAAGGAAAAATCCTCTGGGGGAGAGGCAGAAGGGATGGAATCTTCGGCATCAGAATCCTCATAAGTAGAGAGGGGTTGCATGTCTTCATATTCAGATGCATCAGAGTTATCAGACTCTTGTTTAGACAAAACCACAGGGGTCAGATCTCTTCCTTTTGGAAGGTTAGCTTGGCTTCCCCTGATCAGTATGATGAGGTCTTCTGCCATTTTAAGCATTTGAGACTAAGGCAAGGATGCAGGTTCCTGAGATTGGGTCATTTGTTTCTTGGGTGTGGTTTGTACCCTGGGCCTAAGAAACTTAGTTGTTTTTGAAAGAAATGTAGTCGTGAAAGACTACGTTGGTTTGTGTCAAGAAACGGTAGTGCAAAGGACTTCCTCGGAAGCCATTGCCTGCTCAGCGGCTCTGGACCCATCCAAGGTAGAGACGACCGCAGGATCCTTAGTCGAAGCAGAGTTTTGCAGCATACCAGAATCCGAAAGGGTCTCAGTAGCAGCCTGCGAATCCACAGAAGCGGGCATCAGGGGCTGTAAAACCGCCTCACTGAGGACCGGAGAACTGACTACTAGAGTAACGCAAGCGTAGTCGGTAGGTTTGGACCTGTGCAGTCTGTCTATGTCTTTATATTTACGTTTTTTCGGAAGATCTTCTGTGGATGGCTTACCGAAGCCATATTGGAGTTAGAGGACTGTAAGCAAAAATATCTAGCTACAATAAGGGCCCGATGGATAGTTCTGGCAATGGACAAAGCACAGAAGCGACAGCGGGGAACATCATGGTCTGGGCCTAAACAAGTGACGCAGTAAGAATGAAAGTATCAGTGTGGTATTTCCTTTCCACAGGTGAGACAATTGTTAACTTTTTCTGACATCGGTTAGTGAAAGAAAAAAGGATCCCCAATGGGGTACTTAGCTTTAGAAGACTTCAGCTTTAAAATGGTAGATGAAAAGTAGAGTTGTGTACACCTACCATAAATGTAGATGTTTGAGTGTCTTCACTGTTGCAGTCATAACTGTAGGGTGCTCCTGCCGGCAGGCAGCTCGAGGTCGGCCAGAATCCCAAAGTCTGGGTCCGGCGTCGGCTGTATAAGCTAGTATCCTGACGTCAGTACGCCTTGGTACATAGCCCTCAGCCGACGCCATCTTCTCCAGCCTTTCTTGCCCTAGATGTCAGAATACTCCAATAAATCAAAAATGAATCCAACAAGGAAACACAAATACACCACAAAAAAGGAAAAGAGGGATAGGAGGGAGGAAACCCGACTGCAACAGTGAAGACACTCGAACATCTACATTTATGGTAGGTGTACACAACTGTACTATGTTCTTCGTGTTTCACTGTTGCAGTCATAACTGTAGGGTGGAATCCCAAAGCAGTGTAGAGAGGGAGGAGGCTTTAGATAGAAGAAGGGGTGGCAAGAATACCCTGCAAGACAGCAGAGGCAAAGCCAGCCCTAGACTTAGAAAACAAAGGGAGATTGTAGTGCTTGGAAAAAGTATGCACTGAACTCCAAGTGGCAGCTTCCAAGATATCCTTGGTAGGTACTCCTCTGAGAAAAGCTGTAGAAGTAGCAGCTGCTCTAGTAGAATGACTTCTAATAGTTCCAGGAAACTGTTTACCATGATGAGTGTAACAAAATCTGATCCCATAAGCAATCCATTTGGAAATGGTTTGTTTAGAAATAGGTTTTCCAAGTGAACTGGAGGCAAAGGAAACAAACCGTTGGTTAGACTTTCTGAAATCTTTAGTCTTGTCCAAGTAAAATCTTAACTGTCTGTGCACATCCAATGAATGCAAAATCCTTTCCCCTTTATTTTGAGGATTTGGAAAGAAAGTAGGAAGGTGAATTGTCTGATTCAAGGCCACTTTCGAAATCACCTTAGGCATGAAAGTAGGATTGGTCCTCAAGGATACTCTGTCCTGATGGAAAATAAGGTAAGGTTCCACAGCCATAAGAGCTTGCAACTCTGAGACCCTTCTGGCAGAAGTCAAAGCTAACAAAAGAACAGTCTTCCAAGATAGAAACTTAATACCTGAAGATGCAGCAGGCTCAAAAGGAGGCAAAGTAAGTTTTTCTAAAACATAATTAAGATCCCAGGCAGGGACCGGAGGGGTCCTTGGAGGCTGCAAATTCTTAGCCCTCCTCAAAAACTGCTTCACCAAAGGATGTGAAAAAACAGGAGGATCAGAGCTGAAATGCGCAGAGATAGCAGAAGCATGAATCTTAATGGAAGAAAATGAAAGTCCCTTAGACAAAAGCTCCGAAAGGTAAAGCAAAATAGAGGAGAGATCAGGAACCTGAGGATCAGAACCTCGGTCCTGCATCCAAATAGAAAACCTCTTCCATTTAGAGGCATAAGATTTCCTAGTGCTAGGCCGTCTAGCTTCCAAAAGAACATCCAAAACTTGTTTGGGAAGACTAGAGGCAATCAAATTCCTTTGAAGAGCCAAGCTGCCAAGCAAAGGGTCTTGAGGTTGGAATGTAGTAACTGACCCTGATGCTGGGACAGAAGCGAAGGGTTCAGTGGAAGAATCCAGGAGGCCCGAGAACAGGAGCTTTAGAGTCGGATACCAAAACTGTCGAGGCCAATTTGGAGCAAACAAGATGAGGAACTTGGGCTTGTCCTGCTTTATCTTCAGTAGTACCCGAGGCAGTAGAGGAAGAGGAGGGAAGGCATATGCAGACAGACTTCTCCAACTGAAAGACAGGGCATCCACTCTCCATGCTGTTTGTGGAAGGACCTGGTGCAAAAGCGAGGCAGCTGATGATTGAGATGGGATGCGAACAGATCTATCTGGGGACATCCCCAAACTGCAGTAATCCTTTTGAACAAATTGGTGTCTAGCATCCATTCGTGAGGATCTGAAATGTTTCTGCTCAGGCTGTCTGCTAAAAGATTTTGTTTTCCTGGAATGAATTGAGCCTGGAGATGCAGATTCAAATTTAGAGCTGTGTCCCATAAACTCATAGCCAGTCTGCAAAGGGGGTAAGAATGAGATTCCCCCTGCTTGTTGATGTACCACATGACCGTGGTGTTGTCTGTGCGAATTAGCAGAGGCCCTGGTTGTAAAAGGTGCTTGAAGGCCAAAAGGGCATTTTGAACTGCCAACATCTCCTTCAGATTGATATGCCAGTGAAGATGTTCCTTTGTCCAGGTTCTTTGCTGGCAATTGTCTAGGAAATGTGCTCCCCAAGCATAATCCGAGGCATCCGTGGTTAGGATTTGAGTAGGTTGAGGGAGACGAAAAGGTTTTCCCTCGTTTAAAATGCATGCCCTGGACCACCAGAGGAACTCCTTCTGGAGGCAGGGGATCAGAGGAATCAGAATATCCAGATCGTGACAATGCTGTGACCATACACTTTTCAGATACCATTGAAGCTTTCTCATGTGAAGCCTTGCGTTTGGAATCAACAGAATGCAGGAAGCCATGTAGCCCAGAGCCTGCAGGATTTTCCTTGCAGTGAGCTGAGATAGAGTTGCCAAGGTGTTGAAAGTAGAAGCCAGCTGAGTTTGTTTTTCTGGAGTGAGGTAGGCCCTTTGTAAGGTTGTGTTTAAGAGGGCTCCCAAGAATACCATTTGTTGAGAAGGGATCAAATGTGACTTTTTTATGTTCACTGAGAATCCCAGTAAGAGGAGAAGGCGTTGAGCGAAGTCTAGGTGTTGAAGCAGAAGATCTTTGCTGTCTGCCTGAATAAGGCAGTCGTCCAAATAGGGGTAAATCTGAATCCCCTGAAGTCTGCAGTAAGCCACTACTGGTGCCAGGCACTTGGTGAAGACTCTGGGCAGTAGATAAACCAAAGGGCAGAACAGAGAATTGAAAGTGCCTCGAACCTGCCTTGAACCTGAGGAATTTCCTGCGGTCTTGTCTGATAGGGATATGCAAATAGGCTTCCTTTAAGTCCAATGTCACCATCCAGGTGTCCTGAGAGAGCATTGGAAGTAACTGTTGCAGAGTGAGCATCTTGAACTTTGGAATTTCCAAAAAGGTGTTTAACACAGAAAGGTCCAGAATAGGTCTCCAAGAGTTTTGTTTTCTGGGAACCAGAAACAGCCTTGAATAAAATCCTTTTCCCATTTCCAAGAGTGGAACAGGCTCTATGGCTCTCATGGCCAGAAGAGCATCCACTTGAGTTAAGGCCTCTGACCATTGAAGTTTTGGCAGATCTGGCCAACCGTGGGTCCTTGGCAAAGTGTGAAAGTGGAACTTGTAACCTTTTAAAATCACATCCAATACCCATTTGTCCTGGGTAATATGAGTCCAATTCCTGTAAAAAAGAGACAGTTTTCCTCAGAGAGGGGCGTCCAAGTAAATAGGTCCTGAAGCCCAACAGAGAGAGTCATTGAGTTTGTTTTCTTTGAGATTGGGATCTGTCTTCTCCCCTTCTAGGTGAAGAAGCAGTCCATTGTCTAGATCTGTACGAGGTCTGGCCTTGACCACGACCTCTGGAGCGTCTATATCTTCCCCTTTGAGGCCTGTCAGACGTGGGAAAGGACCAATTTTTAGTGGGCCAATTCCTGGAAAATCTAGGAGGCTGAACCTGCAAGAAATCTTTTACAGTCTGCATGGACTTTGCCTTTTCTTCCATCTTTTTAATAACTCCCTCAGCCTTAGAACCAAAAAGAACATCATGTTGAACAGGGGCATCTAATAACTTAGCCTTAACCTGTTCAGGCAAACTTTGTTCACGAAGCCAGGCATGTCTCCTAATCACAGTACCAGATGCAGCAGCCCTGCAGGAAGCATCCAAGGCATCAAAACCACAATATAAGCTATGCTTGTTAACCTGTTCAGTAGCATGCAAAACATCCTGAAGTTCCTTATCCTCTGCACAAGCAGGTACGGAAGCAAGCTTTTGCTTTAAAACAGACAAAAGAAATTGCTGGTATTTAAACATAAGAAACTGGCAATTTAATGCCCTTACAGAAAGGGTAGCAGAAGTATATACCTTTTTGCCCCACCTGTCTAAAGCACGAGAATCCTTCTCAGAGGGAATAGGATTTTTAGAAGTAGCAACCTTAGCAGCCTTAGAACCCTGAGAAATAGTTTCAGGGTCTGCAGAAGGATTTTTAAATAGAAATAAATGAGAGTCAGGAACCCTATAAAATCTATCGGGCTTAGAAGGAGCAGGAGGCATGGAATCAGGATTCAAATTAGCCTCAGAAAAAGCATCATCCACAATGTCCAAAACAGGAGGGATAGCTAAAGGCCTATGCTGAGGAAGAAGAAGAAATTCTCTAAGCCTCTTTTTGGAAGCAGAATATTCCTGTCCTTCCCAATGAAAATGTTCCCTCATCCTTGGCAAGGTTTCCCCAAAAGAAAAATCCTCAGGCGGAGAGGCCGAGGGCAAAGATTCCTCAGCATCCGAATCCTCATAAGGGGGGAAGGAATAGTCCTGATCAGAGGAAGAAACAGAAGAGACAGAGGCCTGGTCAGAAGAATCCAGAGTCTGTCTAGGTCTTTTCTCAGGAGGGGGGTGAGAACCCCTAATCATTGTAAGCAAGTCTTCAGCCATCTTCAATAATTGTTTTTGTGTCTTGGGAGTGGATTCAGAAGCAGCTTGAGCTGAAACCTTAGACTTAGAAGGAGTCTTTGTCTTTGCCTTTGAAATAGTAATGTGAGTAGGCCTGAAAACCCCCTCAGAAGCCGGTACCTGCACAGCGGTTCCGGACCCATCTGAAGGAGCGACGTCCGAAGGTCCTGCAGCAGTTAAAATAGTGGGCCTTGATGGCTCCCCATGGGAGTCCGTATCGGCCATCGGTTCAGAAGCGGCGGACAGGGGCTGCAAAAGCGCTTCACTGACGACAGCCGAACCGGACGCTGGCTCCAGCTGCAACGAGTCCTGTTTGGACCTCGGAGGCCTGTCTTTATCTTTGCGCTTCTTTAGAACTCTGGTAGTATCCGACGACATTCTGTAATTGAAGCGTCTGCCAAAATAATTTAAAGCCCAGTCGTACCTGCGTTTGATAGTACGAGAGTTGAACCTGGCACAGAACCGACAACAAGAAACGTCGTGGTCAGGGCCTAAGCAAGGTAGACAGTAAGAGTGGAAATCTTTATGAGGTATTTGTTTCCCACACGCTATACAATTATTAACTTTTTCTGACATCGGAGGAACAAGAAAAAGATTCCCCAACGGGGTACTTAGCTTAGAGAAGAGAAGTAACAACTTCGGACCGACAACAATCAAGAATGCTGTTCGAAAATCGCCAACCAACGTTTTGCGAGCTGCTTTCCACCGCACGGCAAGAAAGACTGGAGAAGATGGCGTCGGCTGAGGGCTATGTACCAAGGCGTACTGACGTCAGGATACTAGCTTATACAGCCGACACCGGACCCAGACTTTGGGATTCTGGCCGACCTCGGGCTGCCTGCCGGCAGGAGCACCCTACAGTTATGACTGCAACAGTGAAACACGAAGAACATCTTGGAGAGCGGCCGACTGGCACTCGTGCGAACTGCTTCGGGATCCACGGCAAGAAAGACTGATGTAATGGCATCGACTGCCTTACTTTATACAACTGACGACCTGACGTCAGTCCTGAATCAACAGTAACAGACATAAAAATATTAAGCCTCTGGTATTCGGGCTGGCGGAGGGCTACCCTGGCAGGGATAACCCCAAATTTGATGACTGCAACACTAAAACACGAAGAACATCAACAGATGCATTCCCTGTGGACATCAGAAATGGGTATTTTGTGCCTGCAGGAGCTGTACTTCTTGAAGCCACTTGGTCTATCGGACATCCCTGCATGCTCCTGAAAAGAGGAAAGACCCAAAAAGAAAACTAGAATTATGGAAATTTCATATTTTTCCAAAAAAGGAAAAACCAAGAAAAAACTACCAACAACTACAGTCAAAGGTATCCTAAAATGGGCAGGAAGAGGACAGGCAGAAGAAAGCTGAAGTACCAACAACAGTACTGGAAGGAAATACTGAGGTTTAGATAAAAATGACTCAACTAAAGGAAGAAAATCACTGAAATAAAGGGAGTAAGGTGACAAAAATCCAGAGGACAGCTTATTGAAGGAAAAGAAAAAAAAGAATGAAGACTCACTGCTTTAACCCCCAAAAATACCAGTAGCTCGAGAGTGAGAGGATCCTCATATGTAGTGATATGGCAGCAAACAAGGTCTGAGGAATGTTACACTGGTAGGGCATTACGGGTGAAGGGAGGAGATGGTGAGTTTGGATCCAAGGATCTGGAAGAAGCAGAGTCAGATTAGAGATCTGTCAGTTGAGGAATGAATAAAAATGACATCAGATAAAAAAAAAAAAAACAGTACAAATGCCTCAGTCGCTATCACACATACTTGTCCTTAAAGTTAAATGAAAATATCCACCACAATCCTTGCTCAACTCAAACACTACACTAATTTTAACCAATATTTCCCCAAATCACCTTCATGTCCAACATATCAGACAAGACTACATCTCTTTCACATCAATCAAGACTACATCTCTTTCACATCAATCTTAGAAGTATTAATAACAAATTAACTAATATTTATGCTTTGATCACCTTAAACTCTCCTGATATTCTGGTGATTTCAGAAACCTGGCTTAAGATGGAAATAAAAAGTGAAGAAGTCTCAGACAGGATATAATATACTACAGCTAGGCAGGCAAAATAAAAAAGCCGGGTGGAGTAGCAATAGTCAAAAAAAAAAAAAAAAAAAAAAAATACACAGACCCCCACCCCCTCCAATCAGACCACTCCACAATTCAAGCATGCAAAGTTACTTGCCTTGCAGCTTAAATTCAACACCCATAAAAATAACCATAACATGCATATAAACCTCCAGGAAATAACATCCTTATAGAAGGGATCCTCTGCTGATCACCACCAAAACACAACAAAGTATTATACTAGGTGACAATCATTTGGCACAAACACATATAACCCTTTTAACACAATGCAACTCTATGGCTTTACACAACTAATCAGTACCCCAACAAGATACCATAAAACTGCAACTAGAAAATCCATCATAGACTAGATTATCATCTCTCTAACCAATGAAAAGAACACTGTATTTCACTGTGCCTAACGCAGTGAGCAGCCATCTCCTTACTGCTGCAGTCCATTACCAAAAGTTAAACCAGAAGCTTTACCACTATAATGTGGTGAGGAATTTCACCAATTTCTACACGGAAGCTTTCAGCAAAGACTTAAAATGATATAACTGGAATGTACTTAAAATCCTACCACTTGATGAAACTGTGGCATTCTACAAAAAAATATTCTAAGCATTCTAAATTAACATGCCTCTATAAGAACTAAAATAATTATGGTGAACCCAGCAGTATGGCTAATTTGGACTTCCAAACAACTCATGAATGCTACTGAGAAAGCTTGGAAAACATGGTTAAGATGTTCCTAGCTTTGTCAAGTTGTTGAGACATTCTGAAACATCAGCTTAAATAGCTGCTTGTGCTAATTAGACAATCATAATGCAATTAAAAGCTAAACAATTGCCATTCATTTAATTAAATAACCTACCTATAAAATGCATACAAATTATCCTAACAATTGAAATATATTACATAGGCATAGCTCCCTACAATTCAAAAACTTATTACATACCCTATCTTATATTAAGTTAAAAAAAATGTTTGTACTGTGCACATTTTAAAATTTTATATTATATAACAAATGGGTAACAAATGGGTACAGAATGCATATATATGGGCAAATGAACCCATTGCCTATGCTACTAATGCATGTACCTATGCATTCAAAGATATTGTTAAGGGGGAATTAGTAGCATAGGCAATGGGTTCATTTGCCCATATATATGCATTCTGTACCCATTTGTTACCTGCTCTTTTATGCATTTTGGTATGTTCATTATGAACTTTTACTCGTAAGCATGCACTTTGGCAAAGTTTTGACAAGCGCAAGTAGTAGCACACCCATATGCTATTTTAATTTGGTTTAATATAAAATTTTAAAATGTGCACAGTACAAAAATTTTTTTTAACTTAATATAAGATAGGGTATGTAATGATAAGTTTTTGAATTGTAGGGAGCTATGCCTATGTAATATATTTGAATTGTTAGGATAATTTGTATGCATTTTATAGGTAGGTTATTTAATTAAATGAATGGCAATTGTTTAGCTTTTAATTGCATTATGATTGTCTAATTAGCACAAGCAGCTATTTAAGCTGATGTTTCAGAATGTCTCAACAACTTGACAAAGCTAGGAACATCCTAGCGAAAGCGCTTGTGATACGTGACTTTGGTGTGGTTTTCTACAATAAAGACCAGTTTTTTGGATTTACTTGAATCTTGTGGTGTCATCTTCGTGGCAGTCGAATTTGTTCTTGGTCCTGTTTTTTTGGTTCTGGTTTAGTTGGAAAACATGGTTAAAATTAAAACATCAACAATAGTTCAGCTACTTAAAATAATCAAACTGAAAGCATAAAGCGGGATAAGAAAATTTGTACCAATTCTACCAATATCTATGCCTTTCCAATTCCAAAATATTCTGGGCCTCCATAAACTCCTAAACCCATGAAAATCTGAATGAAAAAAGAACACGCACATCTAACCTCCAAACGACACCTAAAATACCCCCCTCCCAAAAAAAACACAAATACCCCCACTCACTATTATCAAACGTATTACCATGACTCTAGACCAACTACTTCAGAATATGCCAAACTTGCTGCTGATGCTCTGGCATGCTTCTCTTTGAACAATTAAAGACAGAGACAGGGCATGTCCCATCATTTTGGGAAAAAAAATCCATCATAACCTTGCATATACGGGGCTCCTCTACAAACCTAATTATAAACCTACAGCAATACTGTCTCCACTGATTATAATCCTAGAAGGATATGAACACACACAACTTATTACAACAGCCTTATCACTCTAACAAGCCTTGCCCTGTTCGGATTCTCTGACACCGTTAATCACAACAGAAATGCAGGCAACCTGGTATCACTACAGTCTTTCTCGACTTGTCTAAACCTTTTGACACAGTCACCAAACCCTCATACAAGAGCTCTCTGTTTGGTCTTGATGCATCTTTACTCCAAAGCTATCTAGCAGATTGAGAATACACAGTGAAATGACAATGATTCTTCCTCATTATTATCTCTCTCAGTAGGTGTTCCAAGGATCTACACTGACCCTCATCTAACCTATTCATAAATGACACAAACACCTATAAGCATGGTACAATAGTACAACATGCAAATGATTCAATTCATTTGTGCAGCCAAGATCAAACAGATTCTACAAAAAAAAAATCGCCCAGCAGTCCCTTCTCCTCCATAGACTCCTAACTTGACAACTCCCAATTTCCATTGAACCCAAAAAAGGTCAACTCATTCTATATATCCCCAAAAGCTGCGTGACAAAAACAATCTCTCTTCACTGTAACTTCAATGAACACAAAAATATTACCAGTTACACATACAAAACTGTTGAGCATGACTGAAGACCAGATTAAATTCAATCAATACCACATCTAAAAAATACACAAGCATGCTCAATTCTCAATTTAAATGTGTTCACTTGCATGATCTTTCAAAACAACTAAAAGTATGATATACATTCTGCTGATCAAAAACACATTTCATCTATTATTACTCTACTTCTTCTCTACACACTACCATAGTACTTTCATCTTCAGACTTTATCTAGTCCCTCTATTTTCTTACTCCCTCTTTCCTGTCTATCACATACCTTCTGACAACAGCTTACACCTTTAACCCTTCCTCTTGTCCTTCTACTCACATTTATTCTGTAATGATCTAATCTTCCTAAAAAAATAAAATAAAATAAAATATGGTGCTGTTCCCTGTATTGAAATTAGACGTTTATCTTAAGTTTAACAAGTACAGAAGTTATCAACATTATAAAAATATCCTTTGGTACCTGTTAGAAATGGGCACTGAAGTGATATGTAGATATTTGTATCATTTTTTTTTTACTTCCATATGTATTTTGGTATATTTTGTACATGTCTGGAACCATCTCTTTTGTTAAAATTGTACATGCATGGAGCTTTCTGCCCCTCCACTGAAAAGGAGCTATTTTGTCATCCTAGTCAAACTTACCCAGTAAACAAATGAAATGAATAACCAAATAAATAGTTCAAGTAAAAAAAAAAAAACTGGGCTCCCAATATAGGGTAAAGTCATTCTTCATTGATGTGGACAGAACAGACAGCTATAGCTTACCTACTCCAAAAACGGCTATATCCCTCCCCACTCTTTACTAATTCAAATTCACTTAAATCAACTTGGAAAGTGCTATAACAAATGAGGAAACTTTGCAAAAAATTAGCACCATAGAAATCATGATCGCCTTACTCTAAAACTGCTAAACTGGCTTCAGCTGACACATACACTTGCCTTATTCACAACACATAAGCCACTTCACAATCCTAAAAAAACAGCCAGCATTAAACAATATAATTTAGCCATACTATCCAAACAGAAACCTCCACTTCACCAAAAAGTCTTTACTCAACATAGCTTAGTCAACACTCCAGGTGACTAAAAATCTTCTTTCGGCTGCTCCCGTTAGGGGTCACCACAGCAGATCAACTGTTTCAGTTTCTTCCTGTCCTCTGCATCTTGCTCTGTCACACCAACCACCAGCATGTCCTCTCTCACTACATCCACAAACCTCATCTTAGGCCTCCCTCTTTTCCGGTTACCTGGCAGCTTCATCCTTAGCATCTTTTTCCCAATATACTCTGCATCCCTCCTCAGCACATGTCCAAACCAACATAATCTTGCCTCCCTAGCTTTGTCTCCAAACCTTCCAACCTGGACTGACCCTGTAATATAATTATTTCTAATCCTGTCCATCAGAGTCACACCCAGTGCAAATCTTAACATCTTCAACTCTGCCACGTCAAGCTCTGACTCTTGCCTTTTTGTCAATGCCACTGTCTCTAACCCATATATCAAAGCTGGTCTCACTACCCTCTTGCAGACCTTCCCTTTCACTCTTACTGGTACTCATCTGTCACAAATCACTCAACACTCTTCTCCACCCACTCCATCCTGCCTGTACTCTCTTCTTCACGTCTCTTCCACACTTACCATTACTCTGAACTGTTGATCCCAAGTAATTAAACTCATCCACCTTCCCCACCTTTACTCCCTGCATCCTTACCATTCCTCTATCCTCCCTCTCATTCACAGACATATATTCTGTCTAAGTCCTGCTGACCTTCATTTCTCTTCTCTCTAGAGCATATCTCCACGTCTCCTCCACCTGTTCCCTACTCTCACTACAGATCACAATGTCATCTGCAAACATCATAGCCCACGGGGACTCCCGCCTGATCTCATCTGACAACCTGTCCATCACCATTGCAAATAAGAAAGGGCTCAGAGCTGATCCTTGATGTAATCCCACCTCCACTTTAAAGGCATCCATCACTCCCACAGCAGACCTCACCGCTGTCACACTACCCTTGTACATATCCTGTACCACTCTTACATACTTCTCTGACACTCCGACTTCCTCATACAATACCACACCACCTCTCTAGGCACCCTGTCATATGCTTTTTCTAAATCCACAAAGACACAATGCAATTCCTTCTGACCTTCTCTGTACTTCTCCATCAACACTCTCAGAGCAAACATCGCATCTGTAGTGCTCTTTCCTGGCATGAAACCATACTGCTGATCACTAATCACCACCTCCATTCTTATCCTAGCCTTCCACTACTCTTTCCCATAACTTCACGTTGTGACTGATCAGTTTAATCCCGCAGTAGTTACTACAACTCTGCACATCACCCTTATTCTTAAAAATTGGTACCAAAACACTTTGTCCATTCCTCAGGCATCTTCTCACTTTCCAAGATTTCATTAAACAATCTAGTTAAAAACTCCACCGCCATTTCACCTAAACACCTCCATGCTTCCACAGGTATGTCATCTGGACCAATGGCCTTTCCGTTCATCCTCTTCATAGCTATCCTTACTTCCTCCTTGCTAATCCACTGCACGTCATGATTCACTATCCGCACATCATCCAGCCTTCTCTCCCTCTCATTTTCTTCATTCATCAACCCCTCAAAGTACTCCTTCCATCTGCTCAACACACTCTCCTCGCTTGTGAGTACGTTTCCCTCATTATCCTTTATCATCCTTACCTGCTGCACATCTTTACTAGCTCAGTCCCTCTGTCTAGCCAATAGGTACAGGTCCTTTTCTCCCTCGTTAGTGTCCAACCTTTTATACAACTCTTCATACGCCTTATCCTTACCCTTCGCCATCTCTCTCTCTGCCATGCACCTCATCTCCTTATACTCGTCTACTTTCTTCATCTCTTTGACAATCCCACTTCTTTGCCAACCTTTCTCTCTGTATACTCTCCTGTACTTCTTCATTCCACCACCAGGTCTCCTTGTCCTCCTTCCTCTTTCCAGATGTCACACCAAGCACCTTTCTAGCCATCTCTCTTACTAGCTCTGCTGTAGTTACCCAGCTATACGGTAACTCTTCACTGCCACCCAGTGCCTGTCTTCCCTGAACATCACCTCACAATTACCCTTTTTCAATTTCCACCATTTGATCCTTAGTGCTGCCCACACACTCATCCTCCTCTTTTTGATCACCGATGTTATCCTACAAACCACCATCCTACACTGCCTAACTACACTTTCCCCGCCACCACTTTACAGTCTCCAATCTCCTTCAGACTGGCCCTTCTACATAAAATATAATCCACCTGTGTGCATCTTCCTCCACTCTTGTAAGTCACCCTATGCTCTTCCCTCTTGTTAAAATACATATTCATCACAGCCATGTCCATGCTTTTCGCAAAATCCACTACCATCTGACCTTCTGCATTCCTTTGTTAACACCATACCTACCCATCACTTCCGCATCCCCTCTGTTCCCTTCACCAACATGCCCATTGAAATCTGCTCCAATCACCAGTCTCTCACCCTTGGGTACAGTCATCACCACTTCATCCAACTCACTCCAAAATGTTCCTTTTTCATCCATTGCACACCCAACTTGTGGAGCATATGCACTAACATTCATCATTACACCATCAATTTCCAGCTTCATAAACGTCACTCTATCTGACACTCTTTTCACTTCCAAAACACTCTTAGCATACTGTTCCTTCAGGATAATGCCTACGCCATTTCTCCTTCCATCCACACCATGATAAAACAATTTGAAACCGCCTCCAATACACCTAGCCTTGTTCCCCTTCCATCTGGTCTCTGGCACACACAATATACAAACCTTCCATCTGGTCTCTTGCACACACAATATACCAACCTTCCTTCTGTCCATCATATCAGCTAGCTCTCTCCCTATACCAGTCATACTGCCAACATTCAAAGTTCCGACCCTCACTATCACAGTCCTAGCCTTTTTACCTGCCTTCGGGCAAGCCTTCCCCCTCTTCTCTTCCTTTGGCCAACAGTAGCCCAATTTCCATCAACACCCTGTTGGCCAACAGTACTGGTAGCGGTCATTGTTAACCCGGGCCTCGACCGAGCCGGTATGTATTTCTGTACTGTTGTCTGCATGTATAATTTGGCAAAATATTACACCGGATGCCCTTCCTGATGCAACCCTCCCCATTTATCCGGGCCTGGGACCGGCACAAAGAAATGCACTGGCTTGTGCATCCCCAGTGGCTGGGTTCCATTTACTCCAGATGACTAAAAATGTCAAGTAAATAAATAAAAGGCTTGAAATCTGCCCCCTTATGACTCTTAGAGGTATGTGCACTGACTGTAGTGTGAAGGGTGAAGGTGGGTGTGTTAAGTGAATATCAGAGGTTTCTTAATCTTTACCCTGGGAGGCTTAGGCAGTGTTCTCAATCTCAGCACAGTGCAAGTGAGCTGTGCATGTGTATTGCATTTACCAAATATGTTCTGGGTGGGAAGGTAGCCCTCAAGATAAGTAAATATTTGCACCTCACATAGTGTGAGGTAGCAACAGAGTTTTTATGGTCAGCATGAGGCAGTTACTGTGCTGCCTTGAAATACCTAGGTGTTATCAGCCTGGCTACAGAAGAGGCAAAGAAATGAGTGCAGATGCCATACTGGCCAGTGCAGACTAAGGGATATAGCAAAATAGGATAGGTTAACAATTTACTTTTGCTATAAGACAGATGGGGAAAAATGATGGGACTAGAAAAGAGATAATTTGGAATATGGATAAAGGATAAATCAGAATTCAACAAAAGGCTACAAAAGGTATACAGTGATGGAACCCTGACCACAACCTAGTTGATCTGGGTTTATTTACCAACATAAGCAGTGGAAGAGCTGGCTGAGGAGAGAGTGGAAGATAGTAGCTTTCTTGCCTCTTCAGGCTAAAGAGTTAGGGAAGTCTCTCCATGGATGTGCCCTTCATCTACAATTCAAAAGAGATAGAGGTGTCTGATAGCAAGTAGGGTTGGGACTAACATCAGGCCACCACCCAACCCAAAGTACACTCACCTCCTGGATCCTTGTAGCTACAAACAGAGGAATGGTAATGTTACCAAATCTCCTGATAGCTACCTGGATGACAGCTGTATTTGCAAAAGGCTGTTACACTTTTAGGACGCTTGCTAGGTGCAGCTGTGGTATTTAGCCAAACAGTCAGCAGGTGCCCAAAAACAGAACTAAAAATATCAGAATATAATGAAAGAGAAACATGAATCCAATTCTTGGCAATCAGTCTCTGAATTATAAATGACAAATAAGAATGGCAAATTAATATTTCCTTTTTTACTGACAAACTCGGTTGTAAAATAATTTTCAATAAATACCAAAGCAAAAGAAAACACTTACATTCAAAAGACGGTTTCTGTGAACAGTGAGGCACCCAGTTTCCTTTAACAGTGAATGGACTTTTTCTGTTACAGGTTGACCCAGTTCCTAGCTGCCCATTACCTCCAAGGCCAAAGGAATAGATTCTTCCAGAAGCGGGAACAAATGCTAATGTGTGCTGCCTGCCAAAACAAATATACAGTGTAAAGAAAATTGAGTACACATTTCCCACAAAACCAAACTACACAACTTCAGTTACAATGGATTTTGATCTAAAACCAAAGACTTTGCACAATGCAACATTCCACAGTATCTGACATACACTTCAAAGATGCTACTTATCAAAACCCAATAATGTACTCAGCCTGCTACAAAAAGCTGTCAAATGATTCAAAAAAGCGGTGCTAGAACTCTTAAAAGACCCTTCCTGTAAATGACTAAGTGGGGATTGTGTCTGGCGCAACAGAGATTCCTAGAAAAGTCAGATGTTCACTGTTATGGCAGCGATGTTATTCAGTCATATTTCAACATTATGGGATGGACTGAAATAAACAAGACTAAGTCCTGTAAATGTTTCCCCCACAGAACTCAAGAGATACCATTACATCCTACCCCTTAAGTGTGCCCTTCAGAAAAGAATCATGGACTCTAGTCTATGCAAATATGGGGCAATCTGTCTTATTTATATTTTAGATAATAATACAATAAAGTAAACGAGTGGGGGAAGGAATGAACTGCAGAAACATAAGAGGTGTTCGGGAAAGCTCACAGTCCAGTACAGATCATCAGAGTTAAGTGCCTCTTACAAAGATTATCCCAGAATGCAGCCCACCAAAGCTGGATATAAAAAGTACTAACTTATCACTTCCAACATTACAGCCAACATAAAACCTGTAGATGAGTGTGTGTGTGTGATGTACCTTTAAGAAGCTTTCCAGTGAGTCAGCACATGCATGTAAGTACTAACCACATGCAAGAAAGACTGCCATTTTGAATGCGCAGCCACAGTGTGAGCATGCAAGTATGTGGTCAGTCAGTTAGACAGTTCGTTTAAATTTGATGTTCCTGCCATCCATCCTGATGTATTTGTATACAATAAACTACTTAAATGAACACCCCAAGTCTCAACGTCTTCTTAATGCACATGAGAAGAGGGACATTGTGTCAAAATGAGATCCAGAATTACAGCCATGAGGCAACCGGTTAGAGTTGGAGGAATATACAGAAGTGGATCATCCCTACTGCTCAAACAAACGACAAAACAGGTCAGAAACAAATTCCAAGTATTAAAACTTACTTAAATGATTTCTTTCACTACAAATATAAAATGAAGCACTCGACGCTCAAAACAAATTTCTTATTAAACAAAACTTTTTCATATTAACTAAAGCTATTCAAAATATCTGAAGTATGCAAAGTGTTTGCAAATATGTGCAGTAGTACAGTGCAGTTATTTTGCAAAGTACAGCCGTTTCAAGGAATATTTCTTACAGTACAGTTACTTCAAGGCATATTTTGCAGAGTACAGTATTTCGAAGAGTTCATTGTGCATATGAATATTACTACAAGTACCTAGTGTGTGCGAATGTTAATACAGAATTACAAGGGCCAATTTTGCATCATGTTTTACTACAATCTACGGGCATGGCAGAAGGATTTCACAGACCTGCACCACTTGTGTTAGACAACAATACTGCAGCAAATTGGTGTGTGTTTGAGCAGGAATAAGATATTTTTATACAGGCTGCTTTTTCTGACAGACATGTACAAAAGCATTTATTCTGCTTAACTGATCTGGTTCAAAGGCCAGTGAAAGACTGTGTTCATTTTTGTATGCACCTGCTGTATTTGCAGGAGATGGGGAAAACCACCATATAATGGTACCAGCTGAAACAAGGGAAGATCCAGAGTACTTGAAATGTAAATTTACAGAAATGTGTAACCCCCAAATGAATATTACAATGGAAAGGCACTTATTTTACACACGGGATCAGAAGCCAGGTGAAACGTTTGAGAAACAAGGCTAAAACATGCAAATGTGGTGATTTGAGAGACTGAGTTGATAAAGGACAGCCTTGTGTGTGGTATTAATAATGACACAGTGAAAAAGATTTTGCTTCGAGAGTGATTTAATGCTGAATAAGGCCATTGAGATTTGTCAGATACAAGAGCTTACAGAAAAGCACACAAATTTGCTAACAAATAAGAACAGTTGTAGAAGGCACAGTGACAAAGCTCATGTCGATAGTATGCAGCAGTTGGTTAAAAGAAACAGGCCCAAGCTCATGGCAGCTACTGCAGGTCCTGAAACAATCCCTGGGAAAGCCCAAAGGCTTTCCAGCAAATTCCAGAGCATGCTCAGTGAAGCATAAGGCTTTTGCACTGCAATGATTAATGGGAGTCTTGTACAGCGTAAAGCAGATACTATCTCAAAGTGCAATGTTATGCAAGCAGAAATGTTTGCTAGAGTAAAAGTTACAGAACAGCTTGATTTGACAAGGTGTGCAAAGCTTGTTGCTTATGGTGGTGAAGAGATTCAAACCGAAGGCTCAGTAGTACTTTGTTATTCTGCTGGGAACAGCTATGACTTGCAATATTTCGTAGTCAAGAGACACGTGCAGTTATTATTAGGCCTCAGAGACGGTTTGAAAATGGGACTGCTTTCATTTAATAAAGCCTGAATGACGACAGTTCAAATTTCTCCTAAACTAGGCAAACTACCAGTTGTAAACTCCATGAAGTTAGACCCAGAGGTCAGCCCAGTTGTCAGACCAGCACGGAAGGTTCCAGTAGGTATGCAGTGCAGAGTCAAAGCAGAGCTAGACAAAATGGTGCAGCTAGGAGTAATTTGCCCAGTAGAAGAACCTACTGAATGGGTATCCTCCATGGTGGCAGTTCATAAGAGAAGCTCAGATAACAGAACATGTAGTGATCCAAGAGATCTGAACAAGCATTAAAATGACATCATCCAATGCGCACTGGCAAGGTTGCTGCCCTCATGCCAAATGCCACTGTTTACTTTCTTAGATACAGTGTGTTCATTTTGGCAAATTTTGCTTGACTGAAAATCTTCATTGATAACCACATTCGGTACGTCATTTGGAAGATACAGATTTTTGAGCATGCCATTTGGGATAAATTCTGCCAGTCTTAAAGCATGCAATGGAGCTAATTTTTTTTCTAGCTATCCCTGTGCTATTATAGTTGAGGATATTCTAGTAGGAGGCAATGGTGAAGCCAAACATGACAAAATCCTCAATAAAGTTCTGGAAAAAGCATTTGAAGTGAATCCTAAGCTCAATCCTCAGAAGTGCAAATTCAGACTACGAGAAGTTACTTATGTTGGTCGCTTGTTTACCATTTCAGGCTTACGACCAGATTCCTCAAGGCAAACAGCAAGTCTAAAGATGGCAGCTCCAGACAATGTCCAAGCCCTACGTTTTTTTGGCATGGTCAACTATCTAGGCAAGTTCATTTCAAATTTTAGCCAATTTTCAACACCGCTCAGAGCTGACACACAAAGATGTAATTTGGTCAAGGTCAGAAAAGCACAAGAGTATTTGATGTCCTGAAGTAGAAAATTGCTACTCACCAACTCTAGCTACTATGATGTTAACAAACCAGTTTCATTTTGCATGTGATGCTTCTAAATTTGGTCTAGGTGCAGTCATTCTTCAATAGGGTTGACCAGCAGGCTATGAATCAAGAACTCTTTCCCAGACAGAGATGCAGTTTGCCCACATTGAGAAAGAGCTCCTCGCAATTGTGTTTGCATGTTTGAAGTTCCATGATTATATTTACAGTCGACCTATCCAGACTGAAATTGATCACAACCTTTAGTTACTATTTTGAGAAAGCCTACGCATACAGCTCCAGCTATACTGCAACGCATGATGGTCAAACTGCAAAAGTACAACTTCACTCTTGTTTGCACAAAGGCAAACTTCTTTACCTTACCGCTACCTTATCTAGACTGTCCAAGAACACCACAGAACAGCTTAACAATGACCAACTTGATTTTGAAGTCATGGAAGTGAAACATTTTTCTTCCACGTCTTGATGAGCTCAGAACTCACACAGTTTCAGACCCAATTCTCCAGAAGCTAAACCGCTATCAGTCAAGGATGGCTTTCAAAGCAAACTTGTTTACAAGTACAAGTGCAACCTTACTTTCCACGCAGAGATGGGATTTTGTCAGACAATGGCATCATCAAGAAAAGTCCTAAAATGATTGTTCCAAAGTCCTTGCAACAAGATCATATTAATATCTTGCATCGTGGCCACCCAGGAACAGATTCTACCAAAAGAAAAGTGAGAGTTCTAGTATTCTGACCTTCTATGCCAAGAGATATTGAGAAAGTACTTTCATCTTCAGTATGTAATGGTACAAAGCCGCATCAACAAAAAGAACCACTTCAGTTAAGCCAGATTCCTGAACTGCCTTGGTCGACAGTAGCCACAGATGTCCAAGTGGAATGGTCGTTACTTGGTGTTAAACTGTTATTCAAATTGGTTTGAGACAGACCTACTTCCCAATTTATCTTCCAGCACTGTCATTTCTAAGCTGAAGCAACATTTTTCTGTCCATGGTAGTCAGCACAGAGTTATTGCCGACAATGATGCATAGTTTACACGTCAGCAGTTCAAGACATTTGCAGAAGAGTGGGACTTTGTTCATATCAGTAGTCCTAAACACAGTCAAACCGTTTGACTGAACGTGCAGTTCAAGTGCAAAACTGCTGTTAGAGAAATCCAGACATGACCAGGGTTGACAGACATCCCTATCTGAGTGGGACTCCCCAGAGATCAGCAGCCCAATCCAGAGTCCTACACTGCCTTTTGAAAATCTCAGTGAAACAGGTTCTGCTTTGTAATTTTTGATAGACTCATATACCAGCATATAGGCCAATCATTAACCGCAAAGCGGAGCCACTTCTGTTCAATGCAGAATAGGGAGCTGTTCCGCACTGAACAAGATGCTCCGCTGTGTGATTTTTGATTGGCTCATATGCCAGTATACGAGCTAATCAAAAATTGCAAAGCGGAGCAACTTCTGCTTAATCTAGAACACCCTGCTGTTCTGCACGAACAAAAGACCTTTTTTTTGTTTTTTTGAGGGTCTTCACTTAGCATGACAGACTTCTCTCTTTTTTTAATTTATTTATTTATTTTGTCCCTACCTGGCCCTAAAGAAATCTGGCAACCCTGGACGTGACAATACCAATATTTTGCTCAACTTGTTAAATCTCAGCAACAGTCCTCTTTATGAACATCTTGCCTGCCCAGTGGCTTATGGTGAGACAAACCAGAACCACACTACCAATCAGAAGTAATTCACGGGTTCCATGTGTTAAGAACAACAAAGCAGTAAAGCCCAAATGTTGAAAAAGTGTTT
This sequence comes from Protopterus annectens, assembly GCF_019279795.1. Lineage (NCBI taxonomy): Eukaryota > Metazoa > Chordata > Ceratodontiformes > Protopteridae > Protopterus > Protopterus annectens. The sequence goes on along the minus strand of NC_056748.1, from coordinate 619,519,371 downwards.
GTCCCAGAAGTCTTACTATAAAAGCATCAAAATGCTCAGCTCACTGAAAAAAGGGAAGATAGTGAGGGGTGCAAATGTCAAAAGGATATGATCACATCGGTTGTGAAAAGTTTCTATCAAGAAGAGAGATCGTACATTGTAGAATCACAAGGAATGGAATTCAGATAAAATCGAAAGCATTTGTTACCAGTGTCTGAACAGTGTTGCAGCATTTTGCTTGTGACAAAGACTAATTCTCAGAGTGACTTGCCCAATACTCCTGTTCCAGGGAACATTCCATCAACAATCCTCATTCCTGAGAAAATCCCTGACCCTCCACAAGTAGAACATTCCCCGGTGACTGTCACTGTTGCAAAACCTACTCCTATTATGTCAAAAGATCAGGTAACATCTCGAAACCTAGTTCCATATACGTGTGTGCGCGCGCATATATGCATACATGACATACATATATAACAAGTGTGTGTATGTATGTATGTATATATATATATATATATATATATATATATATATATATATATATATATATACACAGTTTACTATCAAAACATCAAAGAGGTGAACGTAAACGTATCAAAATTGTAATTCACATCTTTGATGTTCACAACAGTAAAATGGTTAAAATATTGAAAGTACTGCAACAAAGTCGAATTTGACTTCTTCCGTATGAAAGTCACAACAGCAATCAGTACGGACCACATCCATACTAACAGTCATATGTTTGCAGGGGGCAAGCTCCCCTGCACCCCACACCCCCTGCCACATATGTATTCCAACTCTGAGATCGCACTACAGTGGGGAAAAGGGTAATTTCCCGATCCCCACTTTACCGCGATCATGTAACTGATTACAGCTGTGCAAACTCACTTTGCATTTGCAAAAGGGATCCGTCGCACTTTTGCAAGTTAGACAAAATGGAATCAGCAAACTGTTAGTTATATATATATATATATATATATATATATATATACATACACATATACATACATATATATATATATACACACACATACACACACATTTATACACACACGACATATTTTATATATATATATATATATATATATATATATATATATATATATATATATACATACATACATACACACATTTATTCATTTTATTTTTTTTATTTATTTTACATTTAACGGGAAAATCCAGCTGGACGAGGTCCATTTTCAGTGGATGCTCAGGCAGAAAAGCTCCACAATAAACATAGTAAAGTAGTTATGACACAGGCAATACAGACATGCAAATTAGGTTAATTGTAAGTACATACATACAAATATTGTTCACAATGCTGCAATTGTGATTGGTAAAGAACAGACACTTTGATAAAGCATTACATATAAAGTACAACTGACCTGACAGAGAAAATGCTATTCTTTAAATAACAGTTGCATACAATTTGTGTTTTACATTTGCTTCTATTAAGGAACAAAGAAAGAAAAATAATATAACCTGAGCAACCAGATTATAAGGAGGAAAGTTAGAACAGAGAGAAAGTGAAATCTAGAGTTAGAATAGTAAAGAGAAAAGAGAAGAAAGTCAGATGAGACTCATGTAATACATGGGTAGATTCAGGTTTTCCTGAGATGTGGTTGAAGTAGTTTTTTAAATTGTGTTTGTTGTAGTAGAGGTTATATTAGTGGGGAGGTTATTTCATTTTTTGGCTATGGTATGGGAGCATAGGGCTTTGCCAACAGTCTTGTTGGCAGTTGTAATATTGAGGAGCGGTTTATATGATGAGCGAAGAGGGCGATTGGTAGAATAAAGAGTTAGCAGCTGTTTTAGTGTTGGAGTTTTCTCCGAGTAGTTTATGATGTTAAAGGCACAGGTGAGGTTAGTAGGTGAATAAGTGAGCAAATTCTAGACACTGAATTTTCTCGAGTGCCTGGCAGTGGTGGGTTCTAAAGGGCGAGTTGGTGGTGAATTTTGCAATTTTATTATAAAATGACTCTAGCTTGTCTAGATCTGTTGTTCTAATATGGGTTAGGATTGGCGCTGCATACATAAGTGTTGATAAAAGGTGGGTCTGAGCTAGGGTGACTACTGCTTTATCTGTGAGTAGGTTTTTGTGTCTACAGAGTGTCCCCATTTTCTTGTGAACTTTCTGGATTGTTGGTGATATATGAATATCAAAAGACAGCTTATTATCTATTTCCACCCTTAGGAGTTTAGCTTAGGTTGATGGTGAAATGCCAGTGCCGTTTCTGGATGCGATGGAGAAAGCTGAGGAAGGAGATTTTGTTTTATTAGGGGTGAACAGGAGTAATTTGGTTTTGTTGGGGTTGAGAATGAATTGGATGTCAGTGACCCATCTTTCAACAGCAGAGAATAATTCTACTAAAAGAATAGTGGAAAGTGCAGTTACGCAAAAATGCACCATGTCGAATGCAGAAATGATGAATCCACATACACACTGGTTGTAAAAAGTGAACACAACCGTTAAAATGCCAGGTTTCTGTGGTATAAAAAAATGAGACCACCATAAATCATTTCCAAACTTTTCCTACCTTTAATGTGAGATATAACCTTTACAATTCAATTGAAAAACAAATTTGTTAGGGGGGGGGTACAATAAGCTGACTACATAAGTGTGCACACCCTTAAACGAATACTTTGTTGAAGCACCTTTTGGGGGGGGGGGGGGAGTAGCAACTCAACTACTTTTGGTTTTATAGATTCATACTAGGCTATCTGCCCTAGGGTATTTATAAGCCTAGCCAGAGTGAGGTTTGGCTTTCACCACCCATTTTAAATTAATTTTGCTATGCCCTTTTTCGAGGTTAGTATACTGTGCCTCTGTCTAGCAGTGACACAGAAGTGATACCCGGGGTAAACCTACGATTTCCCATCCACTCAAGATTTCTCTTGAAGAGAGTCAATGAGGGACTCTGCCTAACCTGGACTGGGATTTTATTCCAGAGCGAAGGGAGCCTCTGGGTTATGAATCTGTCCCTCCAGCATGTCCTATTTATTTCAGCGCTGAGGTTCAAGTCTCTCGAGCGCGTAGCTCGATGGGATTTGGATTTTCTGAGGTGCAGCATGTCCATTAACTCCGGGTTGGACATGGCCTTATACGTCAGGCACAGATTGCCTCTGAGCAGGCGGTATGCCACTGAGTAGAGCTGCAGTTTCTTTAACCGGACAGCATATGGCATCTGTTTGAGCCCTTTGATCCTCTTGGTGAGGTACTTTTGGGGTCTTTCCAGTTGCTGCAGGTGTCTCGTAAGGTACATCCCAAAAGGGGCACTGTACTCAATTACGGGCCTGATGAGGGATGAGTAAAGAGGCACGATGACCTCCCCTGATCTAGATGTAAATCCCTTCATGATTTGGTGGGCTATATAAAATGTTTTTCTAACCACTTTGGCCACGTGGGTGTCAAATGAGAGAATATCAACTTGGGTCCCCAGGTCCCTAATTACTTCTTCTGTACTTAATGGATTACCACCTATGTGGTAATTTGTGGGCACTTTGTTTTCGACAAAGGGGATGACTAAACACTTTTTGGCATTTAGCTTGAGGCCATGGCTCTGGCACCAGTTGTCTGTTTCTATGAGGCCCTTTTGGAGGATGCTTGTGTCGGCTGGAGAGTAGATTATGGCACCCACTTTGCAGTCATCTGCGAACTTGGTCAGCCACTGTCCTTCCGTGTTGGCCTGTACCTCCGAGAAATATATACCGAACAAGAGAGGTCCCAGGACTGAGCCTTGTGGGACGCCACTTGTAACTGGTTTGGAGTCTGACATGGTTCCAGCAATTCTAACCATGTGGGTTCTGTCCTTGAGCCAGTTTGCAATCCATCTAGACACATAGGGGTTTATATTTAAGCTGGTGAGCTTACCTATAATGCCCGAGTGAAGTATTGCATCAAAGGTTTTTGCGAGGTCCAGGTAAGGCTGTGTGGACCACCTTCCCCTCGTCAATGGCCTTGGTGACTGTTTCAAAGAAATCAACCAGGTTTAAGAGGCAGGATCTGCCCTTAAAGCCGAACTGGGTAGGATCCAGTGTCTGTAGTTCCCCAATATCTTTATTTATGAGGTCCATGATGATCCTTTCCATAGCATTGCAGACCAAGCTAGTCAGGCTTATGGGCGATAGTTTCCAGGATCCGTTGAGGCACCAATTTTGTGGAGAGGGACCACTGTTGCTGTACTCCACTCTTTGGGTACATATCATGTAGTAAGGCTGAGATTGAACAGTAGTTTTATGTTTGGGTTTAGCTCTTCTTGGAGTTCATGTAGGACGCAGCCCGGGACACCGTCTAGTACCACTGAGGCTGTGTTTTTTGCTTTGGAGAGGGCGGCTCTTACCTGAGCATCTGAGATGTCAGGGGGGCAGCACTCTGCTGGGATAAATATTTGCCCTTTTGGTGGGGAGGGGGGAGGGGGTTGCAATGAACCTGTCAGCTAGGATGTTGGCAATGTCTGTGGGTTCGGTGTATTTTTTATTTTGGGCTAATTCTGAGCATATCTGGGAATTCCCACTCAGGTTCCTAACATAACTAAAGAAAGCCTTGTGATTATCCTTAGTGTCCTGTGCAATTTTTCTCTCGAAGCTGGCCTTAGACGATTTTATGAGTGCCCGTAGTTTTTTGCTAATACTAATCAGAGATGCCTTCCCTTTTTGGGATTTTGCTCTATCATGTAGTAGCTTCCTCCTTCTATTGTATAGTTTGTTTACGGCTGGGGTCCAGCAGACAGGACGTCTGCCTTTGGAGGATTGGGTCTTGGTTTTATTAGGGATTGCATGATCCATAAATTCTTGAAGGTGTTCATAGAATGCATTTATAAAGGATTCTGTGGTCTGGGCCGTATTTTCCACAGGCCCGGGGGCTTTGAAGGATTCCACCTCGGTTTTGAGGAGTGTGAAATTTGCTTTAGAGACGTTTTTGATATGAGAAGATAGAGATAGAGTTTTTGATAAAGAAGATATGTGAATATCCAGTGAGATTAGTTTATGGTCTGATCTTACCATTGAGGGATACACTTATGGTCTGGAGCACAGAGTCCCCATGTTGGTGATGATCAGGTCCAGTATGTTTTCCCCTGTTGTGGGAGTGGTAACAAGTTGTTCCATAGCATTTGAGTTTATAAATTCTAGGAACATTTGGGCTAGGGTATTGGAGCTAGAGTAATGCTCCCAGTCTATGTTTGGGTAGTTGAAGTCACCCAATATAATGGTGATTGGAGAGACCTTCATATTTTCCAGTGTTCTAAGGAAGGCCGAGTGGGGTTCCTGGGTTTGGGAGGGTAGTCTGTAGCAGGCTATAAACTGGAAGGCAGCTTTACCCACTGTTAGTTGCACATGGATAGTCCCTGATGCTTCGTGCTGTGCCACCAACCAGGAGGTGTGGGTATCCTTGCCGAATATTGATACTCCCCCTCCTTTTGTGGTTCGGTCCAAGTTTTGGGGCTGAATAACCTGGTAGTGCTGGGGTGCTCTCGGAGCCTTGAACCAGGTTTCTGTTACTGCACAGATATCGATGTTCTCCATGCTAAGAAGAGTTTCCAGTGCGTGCATCTTGAGGTTTAGACTTCTGGCGTTGAGTAGCATTACTCTTAGTTTCTTATCCCTTGTGATACCTATGGAGGCGGGTTTGTCTTTTGAGCCTTGCCTAAGAAAGGCACTATGGGGGTAGCAAGAGCCTTTGCCAATATTCGAAAGCCCAGGGGTGACAGGTGCAAGCCATCCCTAGCGAAGCATCGTGGCTTGTTGAGCATGTCATCCCATATTGTTATCTTTCAGTGAAATGAGATTCATAAATATAAAAGCTAAATAGGTTGGGGGGCTATGCACCCTACACACCCCCACCAACTATATATACTAACTCCAGGATCGCACTCCAGTGGAGAAAAGGGTATATACCTTTTATGTGCCCAACAATACTTACATTTAATGAAATGTAATTCAGTGAAATGAGTTTTCAGTGATTTAAGCTTTCAGTGATTTTTTGAGGGTCAACTGAAATTCAGTGAAATGAGATTTCAGTGAATCAAAGTTGACCCATATAAACGAATATGTATATATATATATATATATATATATATATATGATCTTTAGATATATAAATATATATATATATATATATATATATATATATATATATATATATATAGATATATATATAGATATAGATATATATAGATAGATATATTTAAATTCACTAGACTATCTCAAAATACAATAATGTCGAATTTCAGTATTTCAAGACTGAACAGTAGAAAACCCACAAACCTGAAACCCAAGACGACGAAAAGCACAATTGTGACCAACCCCACA